>NC_141875.1:207402131-207705161 GCF_056163025.1 Triticum urartu
ATCGGTTTCCAACACACGTTCATTCTTTCTCTCCATGTTTCGATCTCTTAGTCTCTCAACTACACAACCCCTTTTTCCACTCTGTTACCAAATGTATTTACCTCACACACCCGCCATTGCACCCCATGCCGAGCTCTCTCTCTCTCCCCCCTCTTCCTCTCACCCTCTCGCGCTAAATACATGCATTGCCTATCTAGCCCCCCAACCTCTCGTGCATGCGCACGCACGCACGTTGTATATCTAGGTCACTCCCTCGAGACTGTCTCACTCTTTCTTCCACACGGCGGGCCACACTCGCTCAATCTCGCTCTCTTTATTTGAGTCTCGTTTAACCTCGTTTTCTTTCACACACAAATGATATATCTCCCTGTTCGGGCCTCGATCGACATACTCTATACTCTCTCACGCAGATTGTCTATCTAGGTCAGTCCATCCAAGCCGCCACCACTCTTTTGACCTCATGGTGGGCCACGCTCACTCAATCTCTCTCTCTCTATCTCTCTCTCTCCGTATGTCTTGATTGACCTCGCTCTTTCTCGGACAAAAATGATATATCACCATGTTGAGCCCAATTCGACCTATTCACATTGTATACTCTCTCACGCACATAGTCTATCTAGGTCACTCTCTCCAACCCGTCTCACTCTTTCGATCGCACGGCGACCCTATGTGATCGGTTGACCTTGCTTCCTCTCACGCACAAAATATATCTACACGTCTGTGACTGGATCATCTCTCAAGCTCTATCTTACAGCCCTCACCCTTGCCAAAAAGCTCAATCGGACAATATCTCTCCAGAGCATATATATTTGTTCAATGAATGTCGGACCACACTCACTTTGTTTCTCTATCTATATGTCTCTCGATTGACCTCGCTTTCTCACACCGTATCTTCCACGCGTTGAAGGTACTACCTCTCCATCCCTCGCAAAGCCGGAGCTATTTACGTTGCGAGGGGCACTCCAACCTTGGATTAATTTGTGTAGGCATTTATTCCTGTCAGTTTAGATTATATTTTCATAGCATTCGTCCCACAACTACTCCAATCACCGTAGCAGGTAATTAAGCTGCGGAGAGCACCAAATATGAGCACCGGGGAGGCGTTGGATCGAAGATGCAACGGCACACACGAGGCCTGAATGTTTTATTTGCAAAAAAACCTTTGGAGAGTTAGGAAATTGCGCATAATTACAAAGACTACTCCCAAGCCGTTGGATCTCACTTCCAACGGTGTAAAAACTCGTATCACCATAGTATCTAAGCTGCGGGGTGGATGTGATATTCTATGCCACTGTCATTTTTGTTCGTAAACTTGCAAAAAACGTTTAACTCGTGCCGCTACTTGTCTAACCGCGCAAAGTGTTTGTTCAAAAAAACCATCCTACACTAAAATATCGGAACAACACACGGGGGTCCCACTTGTCATTAATCAAATTTGGACCTAAAACTAACAAATCTGAAAGACGAGATTCGAACTGGCAACCTAGACTACAAAGCATAAGTCGATAGCCTGAAAAAACGTACGGTTGTTGGCTTTGTCCCATAACTTGATTTTATACAGTACTTGCGTTGAGTAGAGTAGAGGGAGTGCCTCGTTAACACCTGCATGACTGTTATCTCACTTACTGGTGGGTCCTATGTCTGCGATCTCAATCTCTCTTCTCTCCATCGTCTAACCTTTGCACGGGCACACACGAAGAGCGGCGCTAGCTTGCCGTGGTGTTATTACAACTAAAAAAACTTGGAAAATAGAAGAATCGGCTAGAACAAGAGACGCTGTTGCTGGTCGAGACGGAGCTAACCACATCTATCCTCTGTGCCACGTTTGCATGATGAAGCTGTGTGGCTAGTGGGGTGTTTTCAACCGACTGGCTGGGTCCCAAGGTCGAACCATAGGTACTCTACTACGTCTGATACAGTATATTTTTACACACACATTTTTCCTCCGTGCCGAGACGTGGCACACCCTACCGCGCGGTTTCGGGGTCCTCTCGGGTGGTGCACGCATATATTCTTCCTGACGTGGGACGCCCTACCGCGTGTTTTCTGGGTCCTCCTCGGTCGTAGGGCCGAAGCAAGTAAATGAGTCGTCAAATCACGAAAGACCACCTTTCCCGCCGAGTACATCAGTGAAGCACGGTGGCTAGCTAGTTGGGCTAGTTCGACCGATTAGCTAGGCTGCCGCCACATTTGTTTTTTCACCCCTTTTTTATCTACTTGCCGGCAGGTAAATTTAAATATCCACCGCGGCGTTGCTCTGGCGTTTGGGTGCGGCAGGATTTTTTATTTTTTGATTGACGGGAGCAGGCGCGGCAGGATTTTTAATTTTTTGATTGACGGGAGCAGGCGCGGCAGCAATTAGTCATGATGACTCCGCCTGTACCAATTGCTCCCTAATGTGAGAAGTCGTCAACTGGTGTTTTACCGTGGTGAAAACCAAAAGATTCCCCGCTCCATCCGCCTTCCCATAGATTGCATTGCCTTTCAGCCATTTCACCCCCTTTGCTTCCTCTCCCCATTGCTTCTACCTGGTGCCATGGCGGCGCAGCAGATCATGGAGTCCGAGGTGAGGCTCCTTACATAGGAGATCCATGCCAAGGATACGGAGCTCAGGGCCAAGGACATGGAGCTCCATGAGCTCAAGGAGGAGAGGAGTGCCATGCTCCTCCGTTATGTGCAGGAGTTCACGGAGCTTCAAAAGCGGCAGGCGTCCACCACAAAGATGATCGAGGCATCGGCGGCGTTGCTACAGAAAGCGGGAGATACGATAGGCCGTCAGGGGAGCCGGCTGGAGCGCGAGCGGGCCGATCGTGACGAGGTCCAGGATCGCCTCAGCCGCTTGGTGAACCAAGTTGCCACACACGTGTTGCGGCTGCGCGATGCCTACCGTCGTGCCAGCGCGACGATGCCGGCCGTCAGGCTAAACCCTCTGCATGGGCATGTCCATGTCTCGGTGCAACATGACCGTTGGATCAAACTCAGACCGTGCAAATCTGTCACTGTAGCACAAATGTGTGGGTGTGTTTGGTTGCATTCTCATCTCAATATAGTTGTTTCCTCTTCGTGTATTTTTGTCAACCTACTAGTGTGGACTCATGCACCCTTCATGCACTCTGCCAAACACCCAAAAGTGGGTCGAGAAGGGAACTTTTGCTCCCATCCCGTGCACCCTTCATATACCCTGCTTAACACTATTCGTGCTTCATGTGGTTCATGTTTCATGCAGTACTATAGCACCGTACTCTCCATGCGCTATGGACCTAGTTCTGTTAACATTGATCTCACCGTCCATTCTCGACCGGACAGTCAAAAAAGCGGTATTATGTTACATATAGGAGTAGTTGACATGCGCACAACATCATTTGTTATCGTCAAATTTTACTACACTAGCAACAAGATTGTGTAGTACTGACGTATGAACCACTGCACATGCCTAGTAGTAAGAGCACTGTTTATGTTCAAGTGGCTGCCGTGTTTCGCACTCCTCCGTTGTAAGAGTGAAAACGCTTGTTGTAATCATTTTTTTCTTCTGAAAAACAGTGGACATGCTCTACCGTGCGGATCCTCCTCTAGCCATGCACTAAATTACTCACTTTCGCCGACGTGTGGGACAGCCAACATTGGGGTCCACCAGCCATGCACTAAATTACTCCGTAGTAGAGTGACGATAGACTACCCCGATCGAAGCGCCGCAGTAATGCCCAATGAGCCGTCAAATCACAAAACCCCCTCCTTTCTAGCAATAAGTTGGACGGACGAAGAAACCATCATTTCACTCTTCTCTCTCAGCTTTGTCTCTACCCAACCCTCGCTTCCGCCTCATCTTTTTCCTCATTTCTTCAAGAAAACCCCGACCTGCTTCTGACATTGTTCTTCCCTCCCAAAGAAGGAAAGGTGAGCGCATCAATGGTGTTGATTCTGGCCAAGGCCCGGTCTTGCAACCCCGAGACTGATCCTATAACTCCCTCTCTTTTCTTCTTTTGGGTTTTCGATTATGGTTTCTTTTCTTTTATTTCTATTTGATAGTTTCTTGATGGACGCTGGAGCACCGGCCGAAGTGATGTCTATGGCTCCGGCCAAAACCGTCGAGGCTCATGGTACGAAGAAGCGCAAGCACCCCGCCGAGACTACCGCAGACAAGCTCAAAGCCATCGCCCTGTCCAAGCCCCCCTCTCCGGGATCCCTCATTAAGCAAGTCCAAGTAATATCTCTTCTTGACGATCTTTTTCTCGATCTTGATCGTGTTTTTCCATCTAACACGCAGTACTAGTACTAGTAGTACAACTTTCTGGGTGATCTTGCATGTGATTTTTGTGTGCCAAATGACGGTTCTAAATTCCTCTTTTGACCAAAACATGCGAGAGGTTGACACTGATTTCTTATAGATTACTTTCAACTACTCCCTCTGTCCCAAATTTCTTGTCTTAGATTTGTCTAGATACGGATGTATCTAATACTAAAATGTGACTTGATACATCCGTATCTAGACAAATCTAAGACAAGAATTTTGAGACAAAGGGAGTACTTTATGAACATCAATGCTACCTTTTAAGAGGGTATATTTGCCTCAGTAACTTGTGTTATGGATATTTCATGTAATCCCTCTGCTCTCATGCCTTTGAAGACATGTTCTAGTGTCTTTGTTCACTCATTTCTATGTGTATATGTAGTCATATATGGAGTATAATATCGAAAATCATCTTATATTTCTGAACAGAGGTAGTAACAAAATATGGTTTCTGTTTGAATTAGAACCAGGTCCGCGGGGAGATGAAGTTCTCAAAGTCATGCCATGTGAACTGGAAGACCTAATGATGAGTTCTACTGCTGAACTATCCAGCTGCTGTGTCCTTGTCGCCACGTGTCCTGAACTAGTGTTTTCCTGTAGCATTGTTGTGAGGCGTATTCTCGAGGCTGTACTTGACCACAACAATTTCCTGGCTGTGCCTTCGATTACGAAGGGTGTGGTTCTTGTAAAGCTTCCCAATAAATCTGATGCGGCCTGTCTTCATCATCATGTTTATGAGTGCAAAGACCACTCTTTAGGTTCTCCAAGGTTGACAAGATGGTGATGGTGCATGTAGACATCTCACACGAAGTCCATGGCCTAGTCAGTTATGCGGGGTTCATCCCGTAGGTCGGTGGCAAAAAATAGTCTGCAGAGTTTAGTTAGTGCAACTTTGCTTGTCTGTAGTATGTACTATTGTTCAGTACTTGATTTGTGTTTGTGAACCATGTATTGTTTATTAGTACTGCCGCTTTTGGTGTGTGGTCAGTCCTGAGAACGGTCTATGTTAATGTCTGTCCACTCAATTCAGTTTGTATATTTTGAAGTATCCATATCATATTTTTTGTGACGACGGTCTATCAATTATGGTTACACTCCAATATCTGTATGCATTGTAGGGTTTATCGCACCCACCAGGATTTCCAGCCCCATGGATGTTCAGTCCATATGATTTGTCACGACCTTTGGACTGTCCTGCTTGTGGGAGTAGGCGGGGCCCCTGCATGCCACGCGTAGTTGAATGATCAATCTTCTGTTTAGTACTTCAACATAGTGATTTCCTGGTAAGGATTCACTCGTGTCACATCAAGTAAATCTTATTGATTTACTGTCTAAATCTTATTGATTTAATGTCATGTTTTCTTTCTTTTCCTGCAATTTTACGATGCAGGTTTTGCCATGTGACATTCATCACAGAATAAACCGTTTGGTTTGCTCTATGATGGCTATTTTTGCAGGTTTCACTTCTTATGTCGTGTCAGTAACGAAGGCACTTTCCATCACTTATATTACTGAAAAAAATTGGATCAGTTTGTTGTCTGAGTACAAGCTGAATCCCTATGATGAACTGCAGTTTGGTTTAACAAAAACGCCACAATTAGTCCTTCTCGTGTTTAAAAGAAATGAAGAAAAAGACTGGATCACGGTCACGGATCCTAGTCAAGTTAGAAAGCTGATCATAGCAGACCAGACACGATCGCCGCTGTCTCGCACAGATCGAGCACCGACAGTTGCTCTAGCACTGACAGCGGTAGCAGCTCAGTCTGATCCAGCTGAGGATTGGGCACCGACCGCGTCAGCGGATCAGTCTGATCTACCGGAGGATCGGGCATCGACACTGGCACCTGCTCCGACACCGGCACCAGCTCTACAAGGAGCACCATCTCCGGCAGCAGCAGTGGCTTCGGCACCTGCACCAACACTTGCACTTGCATCTGCTCCGGCCCGTGCAGTTGCACTGGCAACAGACTGGGTTGTAGTTCGCACTTCATATACCAAAGTCCTTACAAAAACCGACATGTCCACCTTCTTGGTAAGCATTGGCCGCCCAAGTGCTTCGTTCTTTTTTCTTTCCATGTTGTTTCACATGATTCACTGTGTTGATCTAACTGTTTTGGTATGTCTTCTTGTTTGCAAACAGAGAATTTCTAGAGCAACGAGGGAGTCGTTCAACAATCCGGGTGACCGCGGCCAAGTTTCTCTTACCATGCGCAGCCTTGGTGTGAATGAACCTGCTCAATATATCATAAGTACAAAGGATGGTCGCATCATGATTGATGCTAAAGGACGGTCAAGGTTCAAATCTAAATCATATCTTGGGGTAGGGGATGATGTCAAAATCGAACTTTCTCGGCAAGGAGAGCTGGTCCAAATCAACTTTGAAATTCTTCAGTAGCAGCACACAACTGCCTAACTGATCTATCCTCCGAGAGATTTTTGATGTAATAATCTGGCATGGTGAAACAAGTGCCCTGTGTGTATAAGTAGTACGATAGTATTATTTATCACATGGTATATCGTTGATAGAATTGCAACTCTGATTGCTGGTTAGGAACGGTTGTTCGATTTCATTCCAACAGCTGCCGTGCTTTATTCAATTTTGTGTATTTGCCTTGCGACATCATCTAAAACCAGCGCCGTACCGATCGCTTGCAATATGAAAAGCGCTGAGGTAGAACACATGGGCCCCCAAACATGCAGGGTCGGCCTGCGGCCCAAAGTCTAGAACCTGGTTTCGAGAAGCACTAGCTCAGTGCAGAAGTGGCGTCCTCCTCCTGCTGTGGGTTGGGCGAAGATGAATGTTGATGCTGCGTTATCTCACAATGGTGAAAGGGGAGCCCTGGCAGTTGTGAGCCGGGATCATACAGGCTTCTTCCTTGGAGCATCGGCACTGGTGTGCGAAAGTGTTACTGATCCAGAGATCCTAGAGGCAATGGCATGTTGCGAAGGGCTATCTCTGGCTCTTGACTTAAACCTGCAACAAGTTCAGATTAGCACCGATTGTTCAGCAACAGTCAAGCATATCGAAGAGGCATACTTGGGGCCCAGCAAAGTTATTATGGACGAGATCAAGATGAAGAAGAATATGTTCCAAACCATGGAGATCATACATGAAAAACGCGAGTGTAATGTTGAAGCGCATGTGCTCGCAAAAGCTGCTACTTATTTGCCCTGTGGACGCCATCTTTGGCTCACAGGAACCCTCGAAATTATTTGTATACCTATGACTGTTAATCTTCAATAAAGCAGCTTTTATCCCTCAAAAAAACATCTGAGTATTATATTCTCAGCTGAACCCCCATAATGCCCATGCGTTGCAGAGGGAGTATTTTTCTCGACAAGGTGAGCCTATGATATAAAAGATTTGTATATTTCTTTACAGAGGGAGTATCTCTCTGTCAAAAAATATATTTATGTGTAACTAGTTACTCCTGTCTTTCTACTTCCTTTCGCTGATATGTGGGGCAACCGGCAACGGGGTCCATGTGCCATATGCACAAATTAGAGTGCACAACTTCACGGTAGACACACCCCAGTCATAGCGCCGCAGTAATGCCCAATGAGCCATCAAATCACAACCCCCCCTTTCCAGCTTTAGCAGTAAGCTGGACGGACGAAGCGGCAATATTTCACTGGGCCTGAATCCCTTTCTCCCTCGTCTGCTTGTTCAGAGAAAACCCCCTCTCGGCGATTGCATAGGGTTTTCTCATGGAGAACCAGGTACGAATTCTTCATCCATCCCTGATAAACCCAAGTCCCTTGGTCGCAGGTAATCCTAGGATGGCAGCCGCCGTCGTTGATGCATTTTTCTTCCTACTGAATCTAGTGTGTTTCATTTGCAGTGCCCAAAGTGCGAGTACCCTATAGGTTTCTGCGCCCTCAGTGAGACGCCACACTCGTTCCTTCTCATCCTAACACAACATTTTGAAACACGCACACTATGTTCCTAGAATCCTCTTTTCTATCCGGGAGGGTGGTTTTTTTTTGAACATGCTGTGTTCTCATATTATTTTTCATGCAGTGTATTATTTGCTCTGCCAGAACACATGTACTTAAGATGCTCGGCCTTGCCATAACTGAATACAGTAGTTTAATGGTCATAGTGAAGACAAGCCATGGATATAAGTTCTGAGTTGGCTTCATGAACCAAGAAGATCGCTGCTTTTTTTATGGCCGAACTTGGATAAACTTTCTCAAGTGTTACGGACTGAAAGTTGGCGCACGAATGTTGATGGAAATAGCAGAACCTAGTCTCATCTTCACTGCGATCTTCCACCCCGACGTCGTTCCAATTGTTCATCCATGTTAGTTTTGTATCTGGTTCTTGCTTGTTGCCTCGATTACTTCTTAATCCACCTATTATGTCTAACTAATCACAATTTAACTTTAGAAATAGCAATGAATCTCTCATGAAGATGCTACTTCTAACTAATATTTTCTTATAATTGGTGGCACGTGTAGGTTTTTTCAAAGTAAAGCAGTCTACTCGTTTGTTACTCTGTAATAACTTGGCTGTTACTAATGGCACTGAAGTTGACTGGATCGACATCCACAAGTTCCTACACTTTATTGATCGTCTTGAGGTCCTTGTGGGGCGTTTCAATGGTGGAAGGCCACGTGGGTGCCACTACTGCACTTGTTGAACATGTCCAACTGTGTCGAGAAACTTATGGTACGAGCTGTTTTCTGTTATATATGTTGTTCATAAACTATTGCTTATACACAGTTTTACAATTGTGATCTTCTTGAAACAGGAACTGCCGAGTTCTATTGTTCCTATACAAATGTCTGACCATGGTCGGGTTAGACTTGCGCTTGGTCACAACATGATGTTTATGTCGACCTACTCAATTCCCCTTGGACGTGAAAAGATACTTATTCATGGGTGGTCTCAAATAATGAAGGCCCGTCCATCTTGGAGAATAGGACAAAGATTATGTTCATGCTTTTCCATGGCTCTAAAGAGAATATCCTGTTTATTGACCACGTTGCGAGATGAAGCCGCTTTCAGAAGGTTGTGGATGTGCGGGGTGGCGCCTGGGCCTTATCCTGGGGCTTGGCGGCCTCACCCTTGGTTAACTGTAGGCGAAGTAGCACTGTTCAAGGCGTGCTTTGTACGGTTGAACCTGTAGAAGTACTCATACTGCTTTCAGCTTTGGTTGTTAAGTGCCCCTACTGGTTTCAGTTAAGGTTGTTAAGTACTAAAGTCTGTCGTGTTTCTTAGTCCTGTCTTCCTCCAGCCGCCAAAACCAAACCAGCGCCGGCGGGGCCGCCTGCTTCCGCCTCCCACGGCTGGCTGCGCCTCAACGCACTCATCACCGCCCCACTGTCTCCTAAATCGTTAATGCCGACGTCCTCCGTGCGCTTTGGTGCGCTCGCCGCAGCGCCGCCCTCTCGCATTGTCAACATGGTCAACAAACAATAGGAATCGGCAGAAGTACGTGGAGAGGATGACAGTAGGGGCCCACCACGTCAGCATATGGAAAAATAAAATGCTTCCTCCTAGTGTTTTCCTGACATCTGGGACCCACGACATTAGGAGTGTATATAGTCAATAGACAAGAGAACAGCACAAGATCGGCTGACACCTCGGACGTAGCTACTCGAGCAGTATTTTTTTGTTTGGTATTGTTGAGACGGAGCAGGGTTTGAACTGGGCTGTGGCCCGTCTAGCCCAGGCTTATATTTTATGTTCACCATGTGACCAGCCCAGCTATTTTTTCTTTGTGAAAATGAGCCCAGTTTATTTTTTCTGAAGAATACCCAATCCAGGCCTACTTATTTTTCTACGCCCTGATGGGCTGCAACTCTTTCAAGACGCCTGCAAATCTTGAAAGTAATATGAAATGGGTTGTAAATATAAAAATAGATGACAAATTGGCAATTACTTTATAACTTCTGAATTTTATTACATTTTCAGATTCCTATTTCACTGGGCATTAACCTAATTTTAATATATCTTCAAAGTACTTTAAATCTGGCTGGACATTTCGGTATTAAAAATAGTTTGGAACCCACAGAAATATGCGAAATTGGCCCTGGCCAACCAAAAAAATGACTGCAATAAATTGCATAAGAAGTTGCCATGAGCTATATATAAATTATTAAAAAAAGAGGGAGTGGTCTGACTTGTGGGCCTGTTTAGTTGACGCGTATGCACGATTTTTTAGTTATTATATACGTCAACAAACCATTCTAGCAGACGTAACCTTTGGATGTCAATCCAACGGCTGTCGTGTTTCTTCAATCTCTGATCTTCTTGCTCCGGCCGCCAAAGCAGCGCCAGCGGGACCGCCTACTCCCGCCTCCCGTGGCCGGCTGTGCTGTCGCGCAGGCCTCAGCGCCCCCTACTACTCCCACCGCTGGCCAGGGCATCGCTCTACTCACCCACACCCCCTGTTATTCTGCGGCGACGACAGCCTCACACCGCAGCCGAACCGGTGAACGCTCGTACTCCTCTCCGCGTGGGCATCCACTGTCGCGTCTTCCCCGGCTCCGCGTCGTCCCCTTCCTATGCCTCACCGTCGTCCACCGCCGTGGTGCTCTCGGCGCGGCATGGTCAATGTGGTCAACGACCGACTTCCATCGGAACAGTACTGTACATGGAGAGGCTGGCAGCTGGGTCCACGGCAGCCGCAAGGAAGTGCCTCCTTATTACGCGCAAAATAATTATTCCTCCACCTGACAGCGGGGACCCACCGGACGGGTCACTAGTATTTTGTGAAAAAAATCATTTCCCCCTGACTGTTGGGACCCACTGGACGGGCCACCGTATTTTGCGAAAAAAACATTCCCCCCGCTGTCAGCTCGGACCCACCGGAAGTGCCTCCTTATTACGCACAAAAAAATGAATACTCCCCTGCCTAGCTGGGACCCACCATGGTGGGAGGCTGACTTGTGGGCCTACTAAGTTGATGGGGATGAAGGGCTTTGTCAACTTAGTCAATATGAACGATTCTAGCTCCAGTGACCGTACGATGTCCGTCCAACGGCCGTAGTGCTTCTTCAACCTCTGGTCTTCTTGCTCCAGCCACCCAAAGCAGCGCCGGTCGTGCCGCATGCTCCTGCCTCCCGTGGCCGGCTGTGCTGCCGCGGAGGCCTCACCGCCCCCTACTGTTCCCACTGCTGGCTAGGCCCTACGGCGACGGCAGCCTCACACCGCAGCCGAACCAGTGAACCCTCGTACTCCTCTCCGCGCGGGCTTCCACTGCCGCGTCTTCCCCAGCTCTACGTCGTCCCCTTCCTATGCCTCGCCGTCGTCCACCGCTGTGGTGCTCTCGGCGCGGCGTGGTCAATGTGGTCAACGACCGACTTCCATCGGAAGAGTACTGTGCGTGGAGACGCTGACAGCTGGGTCCACGGCCGCAGCAAGGAAGTGCCTCCTTATTACGCGCAAAATAATTATTCCTCCACCTGACAGCGGGGACCCACTGGATGGGCCACCGTATTTCGCGAAAAAATGGTTTGCCCCTGGCTGCTGGGACCCACCAGCTGCATCTTCGCATGCAAGAAAGTGCCTGACAGTCAGGACCCACCTGGTCGAAGCGTACGTAGCGTTGTCATTCTGGTCGCGAACGTGCACGTACATATATACTGGTCGATGTAGAGGCGCACACGTGTCATAGTAGAGGCGCGCACGTAGCATGTACACATACGTACAGCGGCCAGGGTGCAAGAAAGAAAATACGGCCACGTATGTGTACATACGGGCGGGGTCTCGAACGCCTACTCACGCATACGTACGACCAGGGCTCGTGTACATGGCTGGGTCAGAACGGAGAAACAGCGTCGTCGCCGTGTTCATGGGGAGGCAAAGGAATGCGTCGTGTTCATGGAGAGGCAACGGAATGCGTCATGTTCATGGGGATGCAACGGAATGCGTCGTGTTCATCGGGAGGCCTTGGACGGAACAGGCAATGGAAACGAGGCCTGGCGTACCGCAGAACGGAGGAAACGGCCGTGTGTTCGACCGGCCATGTTCGAAATAGGATCCTGTTCATCTGGAGGGGTCTGGCGTACCGCAAAACGGAGGAAACGAACCTCCTACGGTCGAAACGGGGGTTCTGTTGATCGGGAGGGGTGTGGCGTACCACAAAACAGACGAAACGGACTTGTGTTGGAGCGCTACGGTCGAAACGGGGGTCCTGTTCATCGGGAGGGGTGTGGCGTACCACAAAACGGGACTCCACGGGATACTGTTCATCTCCACCATCGACCCCCTCCAGCCTCCAGGAGCTACTGTTCATCCACCGTCGACCTCCTCCAGCCTCCACCTGCGACTGTTCATCCACGGGCTCCTGTCCATCCAGCCTCCACCGCGCGCTACTCCACCGGCTACTATTCAACCACCCCTCTCCACGGGCTCCTGTTCAACCACCCCTCCACGGGCTACTGTTCATCCTTCCCTCCACCGTCTACTTTTCATCCCGCCCTCCATGGGGTGGTCCTGTTCATCCAACCCTCCACGGGGTCCTGTTCATCCAGAGGCAACACCGCGGGGTCCTGTTCATCCACCCCCACCGGGAACTGTTCATCCACCCCCCCCCCCCGCAACACTCACTGTTTATCCAGAGGCAGCATCGATCGGCTTCAGTTAGCATTAGTAGCAAAGGAATCGCTCGATCGGGTTCAGTTAACAGCCATCGATCGATCGCTCGGGTTCAGTAACGCGTAGCCTGTAGTGCAATCGCTCGGGTTCAGTTAGAGCCCAACGCCTTGCTCGGGTTCAGTTAGAGCAAACGCCTCGCACACATGCGCGTACGTGTACGAGAGAAACGCGCATCGCTCCGCCCCCGACCTCCCACCGTAACCGGGAACTCCCTGAAATTTTCCTCCCCGTCGCTTCTACCACGGTTTTTTTCGTCATGGACGGCCCAAAGAATGTCATGCAGCTGCGTCTCCGGCCCGCCCAGGACGAAAAGCCCATTTTCTGTCATGATTTTTTGTCATAGAAGTAGGATCCCACCACATCTATGATGATACCAGGTTTTGTCACAACTATTGTCATAGAAGTGTCATATGTATGACAGAAAAAAAATTCGTTTGGCCCAAAATGTCACGGATGTGTCTTTTTTTTGTAGTGGGAGGGGGGCGCCGCACACGGCTTGGAACAATTGATGTGTCTTGTAGCGGTGCCCCCCCTCATATATGTAGGTTGGAGGGGAGAAGAGGCAGCCAAGGGGCGCCCCAAGGAGGAATCCTACTTGGGCGCCTCCCAATTTGGCCTCCCCCCTTCCATATTCATCCGGAGGGGAAAGGAACAAGGAGGGAGGAGAGAAGGAAGGGGGAGGCCGAATTACTCCCCTTCCTTTCTCTCTTCCCCTCTTTCCTTCCCCCTTATTTTGGCCTACATGAGGTGTACCGCCCCCTAGGGGCTGGCTGTCCCCTTCTTGGCCCATTAGGCCCATGTAGTTGCCGGGGGGATGCCCGGAACCCCTTCTGGTGACCCGATATGTACCCGGTACCCCCAGAACATTTCCAATGTCTGTATATCATCGTCCTATATATGAATCTTTACCTCTCAACCATTTCGAGACTCATCGTCATGTCCGTGATCTCATCCGGGACTCCGAACAACATTTGGTCACCAAATCACATAACTCAAATAATAAAAATCATCATCGAACGTTAAGCGTGCGGACCCTACGGGTTCGAGAACTATGTAGACATGACTGAGACACCTCTCCGGTCAATAACCAATAGCGGAACCTGGATGCTTATATTGGTTCCCACATATTCTACAAAGATCTTTATCGTTTGTACCGTAATAACAACATACGTTATTCCCTTTGTCATTGGTATGTTACTTGCCCGAGATTCGATCGTCGGTATCTTCATACATATTTCAATCTCGTTACCATCTAGTCTTTGTACTTGTTTCATAATACATCATACCATAGCTAACTCATTAGTCACATTGGTTGTAAGGCTTGTTATGATGGGTATTACTGAGAGGGCCCAAAGATACCTCTCCGATACTCAGAGTGACAAATCCTAATATCGATCTATGCCAACCCAACAAAACACCTTCGGAGATACCTGTAGAGCATCTTTATAATCACTCAGTTATGTTGTGATGTTTGATAGCACATAAGGTATTCCTCCGGTATCCGGGAGTTGCATAATCTCATAGTCAAAGGAATATGTATATGACATGAAGAAAGCCATAGCAATAAAACTGAACGATCAACATGCTAAGCTAATGGATGTGTCTTGTCCATTGAGGGAGTCCTGGATTAGGGGGTCTCCGGACAGCCAGACTATATCCTTTGGCCGGACTGTTGGACTATGAAGATACAAGATTGAAGACTTCATCCCATGTCTGGATGGGGCTCTCCTTGGCGTGGAAGGTAAGCTAGGCAATACAGATATGTAGATCTCCTCCCTTGTAACCGACTCTGTGTAACCCTAGCCCCCTCCGGTGTCTATATAAACCAGAGGGTTTAGTCCGTAGGACAATATACAATCATACCATAGGCTAGCTTCTAGGGTTTAGCCTCTACGATCTCGTGGTAGATCAGCTCTTGTAATACTCATATCATCAAGAACAATCAAGCAGGACGTAGGGTATTACCTCCATCAAGAGGGCCCAAACCTGGGTAAACATCGTGTCCCCTGCCTCCTGTTACCATCCGCCTTAGATGCACAGTTCGGGACCCCTACCCGAGATCTGCCGGTTTTGACACCGACATTGGTTCTTTCATTGAGAGTTCCACTGTGTCGTCACCGTAAGGCTTGATGGCTCCTTCGATCATCCGTAGCGATGCGGTCCAGGCTGAGGTTTTCCTCCCGAAGAGATCTTCGTATTCGGTGGCTTCGCACTGCGGGCCAATTCACTTGGCCATCTGGCGCAGATCGAGAGCTACGCCCCTGGCCATCAGGTCAGGTTCGGAAACTTAAACTACACTGCCGACATCCACGGAGACTTGATCTTCAACGGATTCGAGCCCATGTCAGGTGCGCCACACAATCACGACGAGAATGATGTAACTCTGCCGTCAGATAGTGTTCGGGAAATCGCATCTGCAACTACTCCGGCCTTCAATCCGGAGCAAATTGTGCCATCCGAGGACGGAGGGATAGACCCCGTCATGGAGGCCACACTCTCAATGGCGATGGAGCCGGATACTGACTTCACCCCTTATGAGAGCCGTGTTGCCGAACCGTGGGATTCGTCTCCGGCCACGGACTCCGAGCCGCCTACATCCGTGCCTATCGAATCCGACTGGGCGCCGATCATGGAGTTCGCCTCCGCGGATATCTTTCAGCATTAGCCTTTCGGTGATGTGCTAAATTCATTAAGGTCTCTCTCCTTGTCAGGAGAACCTTGGTCGAACTATGTCCAGCTAGAATGGGATGCGGACGACGAAGAAATTCGCTGCCCACCCACCACCCACTTAGTAGCCACTATCGACAATTTAACCGACATGCTTGACTTCGACTCCGAAGACATCGACGGTATGGACGATGATGTAGGAGACGAACAGGAACCACCGCCCACAGGGCGCTGGACCGCCACCTCATCATATGATATATACATGGTGGACACCCGCAAAGAAGGCAATGGCGACGAGACAACGGGGGAGGATCCCTCCAAGAAGCAACCCAAGCGCCAACGTCAGCGGCGCCGCTCTATGTCCCGCCATAGCAAAAATAGATACCGGCACAAGAGACAATAACACTCCGGCTAGTGCCGAAGACGACAATAATCCTCTCCAGCACAATTTAGAGCAGGAGGGTGAACAAGCTAGCCCTCCAGAGCAGGCAGCAGATGGGGAGTCGGAGGAGGACAATTACATGCCTCTCTCCGAAGACGAGGTGAGCCTCGGCGACGAAGAATTTATCATGCACTGAGGATCCCGTCGAGCAGGAACGCTTTAAGCGCCGGCTTATGGCCATAGCAAATAGCCTGAAGAAAAAGCAACAACAGCTTCAAGCTGATCAAGATCTGCTAGCAGACAGATACACCGAAGTCCTTGCAGCCGAGGAATACGAACTCGAGCGCCCCTTCAAGAATTACCCAAAGCACAGGTTGCTACCCCACTTCGAGGAGGAATCATTGAAACCTACATCACGAGTGTATGATGCGGCTGACCGGCCACCTCGTGGCCAAGCCAGATAGGCGTTTCGGCCTGAAGTTCAGCCTGCACCCCGCCGCCACTTAAACAAAAATACCAAGGCCCGGGGCAACACACGGGACCTGCGACGTATTGGAAAACAAGGCAAAGCATGCAAGATCGATCTACGGATCACGGGGGCACGCACCACTACGCGACGATGATCATCACGAGGATACACTAAAAGCAAATCCGGCCGAGCCGGACACGGCAGACAAGACTCGTATGAACCATGTCGTGATATAGCCCGGCACAGAGGCGCCGCACACCCCTTATGCTTTACTGATGAAGTAATGGATCACGAATTCCCAGAAGGGTTTAAACCCGTAAACATCGAATCATACGATGGTACTACAGACCCCGCGGTATGGATAGAAGACTTCTTCCTCCACATTCATATGTCCCACGGGGATGACCTACATGCCATCAAGTATCTCCCGCTCAAACTCAAAGGGTCGGCTCGGCATTGGCTCAATAGCTTGCCGGCAAACTCCATAGGAAGTTGGGAGAACCTGGCAGAGGCATTCCTGGACAATTTCCAGGACACTTACGTGCGACCGCCAGACGCTGACGATTTAAGTCATATAACTCAACAGCCAGGGGAATCGGCCAGGAAATTCTGGACCCGGTTCCTAACCAAGAAGAACCAAATTGTCGACTATCCGGATGCAGAGGCCTTAGAGGCATTTAAGCATAATATCCGTGACAAATGGCTCGCCCGACACCCCGGCCAAGAGAAGCCAAAATCCATGGTAGACCTCACGACACTTATGACCCGCTTTTGTGCGGGCGAAGATAGCTGGTTGGCTCGTAGTACCAATACAGCAAGAAAACCTGGCATATCACAAGCCAGGGATAGCAATGGCAAACAACGACGCAACAAAAACAAGCGCCGCAAATATGCTGAAAATGCCAAAAATACGGCAGTTAATGCCGGGTTCAGGGGCTCAAAGTCCGATCAATAGAAAGGGCCGCCCAAAAATACAAATCTGGGTCCATCCAGTCTAGACCACATACTCGCTCGCCAATGCCAAATTCATGGCACCCCAGAAATGCCAGCCACCCATACTAACAGAGAATGCTGGGTCTTCAAACAATCCGGCAAGGCAGGCGCCAAAAATGAAGAGGGGTCTCAAAGCTACGACAGCGACGAAGAGCCCAGATCGCCGAACACAGGAGGGCAAAAGAAATCCCCCCCCCCATATTCAATCGGTGAATGTGGTAAATACCACCCAAATTGCCCACTTGGACCAGAGATGCACCCTTAGGGACGGCGGCTCAAGGGAACTCGCCATCCCATAATATAAGCTAGGGCAGGTCACCTTTAACCGCCCGGATCATCCGGTTAACGCCAATCGGGGCAATCCAACCGCACTAATCCTCGACCCAATAGTAGACGGGTTCCACCTCACTCGAGTCCTTATGGACAGAGGTAGCAGTTTAAATCTGCTTTACCAGGACATAGTGTGCAAGATGGGCATCGATCATTCAGCGATCAAGCCCACTAAAGCCACTTTTAGAGGCATCATACCAGGTATGGAGGTTAGCTGTACAGGCTCCATTGCCCTCGAGGTAATCTTCGGATCACCAGAAAATTACCGTATCGAAGAGTTAATCTTCGAAATCGCGCCCTTTCCGCAGTGACTATCAAGCACTGCTCGGGTGAACCGCGTTCGCTCGATTCAACGCGGTGCCACATTATGCCTGACGTAAGAGTCATCACGGTTCATGGCAAGGCCGAACCTTTCTTCGGCACCAACAAATACATCACTGCCTTAGCAGCAGGAACAACGAGCAACACCTCACAGCTGAACCTCGAGTCAACACCCAGGCTCCTGGACACTGTCAAGGGGCTCCGAACTACTTCGTGGAAGGATACCCCGGCTCGTCCAGAGCTCAACTAAACACTTCGGTGAAGGCCATGACATGCCGAACTCAGCGGTTCAACCGCCCTCCGGCACACAATCATTTCTTATATTTCCTTCGCAGGTTCACCTTTGCACTGACCAGGACAGACTCCACAGAGGCAGCTCGAACGCGTCAGGGGATCCTTAGACATTCCCCGTAGCGAACGTCTGGCTACAATACGGATCCGCACTCAACCTCTTCCCCCTGGTCACAGCAGGTTCTGCTATCACAACTCCTTTTTTGTCACATTACTTGTACCCATACGCATAGACGTATTATTCAAATACAACATGTGGATTTATATGACGTTTACCTGCTGATTACTTCTTATCGAAATCATTTCGTCAAATGGCATCCGTACACAGCGATATGCCTTAAATATGCCAGGGGCTTTGTTTTCCCCATAACACGGCAATAAAAGTCCGAACACCTTCATGGAAGTTCGGCACCCCGAACTTATAGTATTATATGCATCAGCTCCGAATCATGTCTTGGGTCAATAGTTGGGTTTGCTCGGCTCCCATACTTTGGTACCTTACGTTCCGCTATATCGGCTAAGGTAGCACTGGGAGAACTACTGCGATTGTGTCCCGGTTCTTCCGGATGAGCACCTCAGTAGAGAAAGCCGAAAACTGACTGTCATGATACGGCGAGAGCTGGTTAGCTGTTCGAGCGGTCACAAAATCTTTAAGGATTTCTCCCGCATAATGCCATAACCAATGCAGCGTGCGATGGATCGGCTTTTTCTCCGATCAGGCGCTTATAGAGCCCCTAGTACGGTCTTCCGAACACAAGGGGTTGCGCCGACCATACTAAAGCTCCTATGGCTAAGTGAGAGTGATAAAGCCCTATAGTCTGATTGCCTTACTATTCATGAGAAGAAATTTGCTAATGTGGAGAGTAATAAAAGTTCTATGCTTGTAGATCATGAAAGGAATGCTTTATGTGATGCTTACATTATTGAATTCATTCATGATGCTACTGAAAATTATTATGAGGGAGGAATATATGCTTGTAGGAGTTGCAATAATATCAAGTTTCCTCTCTATGTGTTGAAAATCTTGAAGCTATGCTTGTTTTACCTTCCTATGCAAGTTGATTCTTGTTCCCATAAATTGTTTGCTCACAAAATCCCTATGCATAGGAAGTGGGTTAGACTTAAATGTGCTAGTCATATTCTTCTTGATGCTCTCTTTATGTTTCAATTCTTATCATTTATGTGAGCATCATTGAAATCATCATGCCTAGCTAGGAGCGTTAAACAATAGCGCTTGTTGGGAGGCAACCCAATTTTATTTTTGTTCTTTGCTTTTTGCTCCTGTTTAGCAATAAATAATTAATATAGCCTCTGTTCAGATGTGGTTTTATGTTTTAATTAGTGTTTGTGCCAATTAGAACCTTTGGGAAGACTTGGGTGAAGTCTTTGCGATCTTGCTGTAAAAAACAAAAACTTTTGCGCTCACGAGATTAGCTACCATTTTTTACCGGAGAGTGAGATTAGGTTGATTCTTTTTGAAGATGATTAATAGACAAATTACGCACGTCCAACAATTTATTTCCGAATTTTTCGAGTGACAAAAGTATTCGAAACCTACAGATTACATCGGACTGTTCTTTTTTTGACAGATTCTGTTTTTTATGTGGTGTTTGCTTATTTTGATGAATCTATGAGTAGTATCGGAGGGTATGAACTATAGAGAAGTTGGAATACAGTAGATATTACACCAATATGAATTTATAATGAGTTCATAACAGTACCTAAGTGGTGATTTATTTTCTTATACTAACGGAGCTTACGAGTTTTCTGTTAAGTTTTGTGTTGTGAAGTTTTCAAGTTTGGGTAAAGATTCGATGGACTATGGAATAAGGAGTGGCAAGAGCCTAAGCTTGGAGGTTACCAAGGCACCCCAAGGTAATATTCAAGGACAACCAAGAGCCTAAGTTTGGGGATGCCCCAGATGGCATCCCCTCTTTCGTCTTCGTTCATCGGTAACTTTACTTGGAGCTATATTTTTATTCACCACATGATATGTGTTTTGCTTGCAGCGTAATTTTATTTTCTTTTGATTTGCTTGATGTTTGAATAAAATAACAAGATCTGAAATTCTTAAATGTTAGAGAGTCTTCACATAGTTACATAATTATTCGACTACTCATTGATCTTCACTTATATCTTTTGAAGTAGTTTGTCGTTTTCTCTAGTGCTTCACTTATATCCTTTTAGAGCACATCGGTGGTTTTATTTTGAAGAAATAGATGAACTCTCATGCTTCACTTATATCATTTTGAGAGTCTCTAAATAGCATGGTAATTTCTTTGGTTGTGAAACTAGTCCTAATATGATAGGCATCCAAGAGGGATGTAATAAAAACTTTTGTATAAAGTGCATTGAATACTATGAGAAGTTTCATACTTCATAATTGTTTTGAGATATGAAGATGGTAATATTAGAGTCGTGATAGTTGAGTAATTGTGAATTTGATAAATACTTGTGTTGAGGTTTGCAAGTCCTGTAGCATGCACGTATGGTAACCGTTGTGTGACAAATTTGAAGCATGAGGTGTTTCTTTGATTGCCTTCCTTATGAGTGGCGGTTGGGGACGAGCGATGGTATTTTCCTACCAATCTATCCCCATAGGAGCATGCGCATAGTGCTTGGTTTTTGATGACTTGTAGATTTTTGCAATAAGTATGTGAGTTCTTTATGACAAATGTTGAGTTCATGGATTATACGCACTCTCACCTTCCCATCATTGCTAGCCTCTTCGGTACCATGCATTGCCCTTTCTCACCTTGAGTGTTGGTGCAAACTTCGCCGGTGCATCCAAACCTTGTGATACGACACGCTCTATCACACATAAACCTCCTTATATCTTCCTCAAAACAACCACCATACCTGCCTATTATGGCATTTCCATAGCCATTCCGAGATATATTGTCATGCAACTTTCCACCGTTCCGTTCATCATGACACACATCATCATTGTCATATTGCATTGCATGATCATGTGGTTGACATCGTATTTGTGGCAAAGCCACCATGCATCATTTATCATACATGCCACTCTTGATTCATTGCCCTTCTCGGTACACCGCCAGAGGCATTCATATAGAGTCATATTTTTTGTTCTAGTATCGCGTTGTAATCATTGAGTTATAAATAAATAGAAGTGTGATGATCATCATTAATAGAGCATTGTCCCAAAAAATAGAAAGGCCAAATAAAAAAAGAAAGGCCCAAAAAAGGCACAATGCTACTATCCTCCTTTTCCACACTTGTGCTTCAAAGTAGCACCATGATCTTTATGATAGAGAGTCTCTTGTTTTGTCACTTTCATATACTAGTGGGAATTTTTCATTATAGAACTTGGCTTGTATATTCCAACAATGGGCTTCCTCAAATGCCCCAGGTCTTCGTGAGCAAGCAAGTTGGATGCACACCCACTTAGTTTCTTTTGTTGAGCTTTCATACATTTATAGCTCTAGTGCATCTGTTGCATGGCAATCCCTACTCCTTGCATTGACATCAATTGATGGGCATCTCCCTAGCCCATTGATTAGCCGCGTCAATGTGAGACTTTCTCCTCTTTTGTCTTCTCCACATAACCCCTATCATTATATTCTATTCCACCCATAGTGCTATATCCATGGCTCACGCTCATATATTGCGTGAAAGTTGAAAAAAGTTTGAGATTACTAAAGTATGAAACAATTGCTTGGCTTGTCATCGGGGTTGTGCATGATGAGAGCATTCTTGTGTGACGAAAATGGAGCATGACCAAACTATATGATTTCGTAGGGATGAACTTTCTTTGGCCATGTTATTTTGAGAAGACATGATTGCTTAGTTAGTATGCTTGAATTATTATTATTTTTATGTCAATATTAAACTTTTGTCTTGAACCTTATGGGTCTGAATATTCTTGCTACAATAAAGAAGATTACATGGATAAATATGTTAGGTAGCATTACACATCAAAAATTCTGTTTTTATCATTTACCTACTCGAGGACAAGAAGGAATTAAGCTTGGGGATGCTTGATACGTCTCCAACGTATCTATAATTTTTTATTGTTCCATGCTATTATATTATCAACCTTGGATGTTTTATATGAATTTATATGCTATTTTATATGATTTTTGGGACTAACCTATTAACCTAGAGCTCAGTGCCAGTTTTTGTTTTTTCCCATGTTTTTCAGTTTTACATAAAAGGAATACCAAACGGAGTCCAATTGACGTGCCAATTTTCAATGATTTTTTATGGACCAAAAGAAGACCCCAAAGTAAAAGAGTTGGGCTAGAAGACTCCCGGGCCGTCCACAAGGGTGGGGGCGCGCCCACCACCCCGGGCGCATGGGCCTACCTCGTGGACGACTCGGGCACCTTCTTGACGTGAGACCTATGCCAAAATTCCTATAAATACAGAAACCTCCAGAAAATAACCTAGATCGGGAGTCCCGCCGCCGCAAGCCTCCGTAGCCACCGAAAACCAATCTAGACCCGTTCCGGCACCCTGCCGGAGGGGGGGAATCCCTCTCCGGTGGCCATCTTCATCATCCTGGCGCTCTCCATGACGAGGAGGGAGTAGTTCACCCTCGGGGCTGAGGGTATGTACCAGTAGCTATGTGTTTGATCTCTCTCTCTCTCGTGTTCTTGAGTTGGCACGATCTTGATGTATCGCGAGCTTTGCTATTATAGTTGGATCTCATGATATTTCTCCCCCTCTACTCTCTTGTAATGAATTGAGTTTTCCCTTTGAATTTATCTTATCGGATTGAGTATTTAAGGATTTGAGAACACTTGATGTATGTCTTGCATGTGCTTATCTATGGTGACAATGGGATATCACGTGATCCAGTTGATGTATGTTTTGGTGATCAACTTGCAAGTTCCGTGACCTCGTGAACTTATGCATAGGGGTTGGCACACGTTTTTGTCTTGACTCTCTAGTAGAAACTTTGGGGAACTCTTTAAAGTTCTTTGTGTTGGTTGAATAGATGAATCTGAGATTGTGTGATGCATATCGTATAATCATACCCATGGATACTTGAGGTGGCATTGGAGTATCTAGGTGACATTAGGGTTTTGGTTGATTTGCGTATTAAGGTGTTATTTTACTACGAACTCTAGGGCTGTTTGTGACACTTATAGGAAGAGCCCAACTAATTGATCGGAAAGAATAACTCTGAGGTGGTTTCGTACCCTACAATAATCTCTTCGTTTGTTCTCCGCTATTAGTGACTTTGGAGTGACTCTTTGTTGCATGCTGAGGGATAGTTATATGATCCAATTATGTTATTATTGTTGAGAGAACTTGCACTAGTGAAAGTATGAACCCTAGGCCTTGTTTCCTAGCATTGTAATACCGTTTGTGCTCACTTTTACCACTTGCTACCTTGCTGTTTTTATATTTTTTAGATTACAAAAACCTATATCTAGCATCCATATTACACTTGTATCACAATCTCTTCGCCGAACTAGTGCACCTATACAATTTACCATTGTATCAGGTGTGTTGGGGACACAAGAGACTCTTTGTTATTTGGTTGCAGGGTTGCTTGAGAGAGACCATCTTCATCCTATGCCTCCCACGGATTGATAAACCTTAGGTCGTCCACTTGAGGGAAATTTGCTACTATCCTACAAACCTCTGCACTTGTAGGCCCAACAACGTCTACAAGAAGAAGGTTGTGTAGTAGACATCACCGGGGCTCGCGATGATAAGGTGCTTGCCAATTATTTCCCGTTCGCACTTAAGCCCAACGTCATGTCAATGTTGATGCACCTGCTAGTGGATTCCATCTCTTCTTGGTCGGATCTGTGCCACGAGTTTGTTGGCGCCTTTACCGGAGGCAACAAAGCTCCTTGCCAAGCGAGTGATTTGCATGTCATCCCCCAGAAGGACGGCGAGTCCCTACGCAAGTACATACAAAGGTTCAGCCATGTGCAGTACAACATCCTAGATGTTCATCCCGGCGCTATCATCAGTGCATTCCATCAGAATGTGCGCAACCACAAGATGCGCGAGGAGCTGGCGATGAACAAGGTTAAGGATGTAGCCGAGCTGTATGTTCTGGCCGATAGGTGCACTCGGGCTGAAGAAGGAAGGAAGTACCCCGGCGAAGATGCCGGTGCGGAAACCGACTCCACAGACGAAGATGTCGTCACCCCGGAAAAGAAGGGCCAACGCCGCAACTGGAAGCATAAGGGCAAGACGATGCTTGCCGTCGAGGGATCCGGCAACCCCGACGCCGCCAAGAAGGCCAAGGTTGATGACCCCGGCAAGGAAGTTACCAGGTGCGCCGCTTGCTAGGCCTTGGCAGCTGCCGGCAAGCTAGGAGGCTTCGACAAGCAGTACTACAAGATCCACCGCACCAAAGGCCATGACCTCCAGAATTGCCGGCGGGTTGAGATGCTTGCAGAGAAGCAGAAAGCTGAATATGGGAGGCATGACAAGGAGAAGGGCCAGGATGGTGCTGAGGGGTCCGGCAAGAAGCGTGGTGGTCGAGGAGGCCGCCGCGACAAGGATAATCAACAAGATAGGCCCGCTCTGGGCCGTGACAAGAAGGAGGAAGATGATGATCATGATGAGGACGACGAGTCTGGTGAGCACGAGTTCCAGAAAGCTACGGAGGCCATGTGCGTTGGCGGTGGCGCCTCGCTGCACACCTCTCACCGCCAACTGAAGCAGTGGGCGCGTGAAGTCACTATGGCGGAGCCATCATTTGACGCCCAGAGGCCAGTGAAGTGGTCCAGCACGCCTATCATTTTTGACATCGAGGATCACCCTGACCACACAACTACGGTCGGATGTTTGCCGTTGTTGGTTTCCCCAACAATATGCAACCTCAAGGTGACAAAAATACTAGTTGACGGTGGGGCTAGTCTGAACTTGATCTCGCCCACTGTGATCTTAAGGCTGCAAATCCCCAATGGAGATCTCAAGGAGACGGGCATTTTTCAAGGGGTTAACCCGGGGAGGAGTCAGCGGAAGGGAAAAGTCACGTTTCCCGTCACATTTGGGGGCGAGCTGAACTATCGGACGGAGAAGATCGTTTTTTATGTTGTCAAGATCCCCTTGCCCTATAATGGGATCCTCGGCCGCCCAGCGCTGGCCAAGTTTATGGCGGCATCACATTATGCTTACAATAGGTTGAAGATGCCCGGGCCGATGAGCATCACCACCATCCCCTCTGATAAGAAGGACGCGCTCATCTGCGCTGACCAACTCTATCGGGAGGCAGTTGCAGCGGCTGCCGCCAAGGCACTTGTTCCTACCGCTGAGGCCTGGGGAGGGAAGAAAATCGGCAAGGCCTCTGCCTCTGCCGGCAAGCCCCCTTTCGGCAAGACTCCCGACCCCGGCAAGGACTCCTGCACCTGCTCTAGCAAACGCGCCTCTTTGAAGCGCCACGTTACCGTTGAGGATGTGCCAGAGAGCTCCACCAGCGGAAGCAAGAGGTCCAAGGCGGCCCTGCCAAAAACAAAGAAGGTGCCCGCCAAGGAGGATGGCATGGGTGGAGCTTTTACCATAAGCTCCACCCTTGATAGAAAATAGGAAAACACGCTCATCGCCTTCCTGCGAGCGAATGTCGACGTGTTTGTATGGAAAGCATCCGACATCCCCGGCGTTCCCAGGGAGGTGATTGAGCACCACCTTGCTATTTGTCCCCATGCGTGGCCCGTCAAGAAGAAGGTCAGAAAGCAAGCTTTGGAGTGACAAGAGTTCATCATCGAAAAGATCAGGAAGTTGGAGGCGGCAGACTTGGTTAGAGGAGTGCTCCACCCCACGTGGTTGGCCAATCCAGTGGTAGTGCGTAAGGCAAATGGGAAGTGGAGGTTGTGTATTAACTACACAGATATCAATAAGGCCTATCCAACGGATCCTTTCCCTTTTCCACGCATTGACCAGATAGTGGACTCCACTGCCAGGTGTGACCTGCTATCATTCCTCGACGCCTACTCAGGATACCACCAGATCTTCATGATGTAGGAAGACGAAGAGAAAACTGCGTTCATCACCCATGTGGTACGTACTGTTTCGTACGGATGCCTTTCGGGTTGAAAAGCGCTGGTTCAACATTTGCCCGAGCGGTCCAAATTGGTTTCGTACCCCAGCTGCATAGAAATATGGAAGCCTACATGGATGATATAGTAGTCAGGCGCCAAGATGAGTCAAAGACGTCCATATGCTTGCCGGCTGTGTTGCTTCTCTAAGTAGGTCCATCTCCAAATCTGCTGAACGCGCCCTCCACTTCTTCAAAGTTTTAAAGAAGGCGGGTCCAACGAAATGGACTCCGGAGGTAGAGGCAGCGTTGCAAGATTTGAAGAAGTACCTCTCATCCATGACAATATTAGTCGCACCTAAACCGCAAGAGACGTTGCTGCTATATGTAATGACAATGAATCAAGTGGTTAGTGCTGCGCTAGTGGCACGGTGAGAATTTGAGGGAGAAGCAGCGGTAGCGGCAGAGCCATCAGATGATGAGCCAGAGCTCTCCCTGGCAGGGCCTGAAACCGACAAGGCAGAACCCCGGCAGAGCCTGGTCCCGACAAGACGGAGTCCGTGCAAGCGGGCAAGTCGAACAGAAGAAGAAGGTGGTGCAGCACCCGGTTTATTTTATCAGTTCCCTCTTGTAGGGGGCTAGATCAAGATATTCTGGCATACAAAAGCTACTTTTTGGCCTTCATATGGCCTCAAGAAAGCTGCATCACTATTTCCAAGCGCATGAAATCACCGTCGTCACCTGCCTCCCTTTGCAACGAATCTTGCACAATCCGGATGCCACTGGGGAGGATTGTGGAGTGGGCATTGGAACTGTCAAGCTTCGACCTTAGATTTGAGAGCACTTCAACGATCAAGAGCCGAGCCCTGGCAGAGTTCATAGAGGAATGTACCCCAACGCCAGACGAAGAAGTTCGAGAGACCGCCCTTCCCAACAAGGAGACGAGTCGTGATTGGATCATGTACATTGACGGGCCTTTCTTGCTGCAAGGTGCTGGTGTCGGCGTGCTGCTCGTCGCACCCACCGGATAGTGCCTCAAGTACGTAGTCCAGATGCACTTTCCCCGGGAAAAATCAACGAACAACACGGCAGAACACGAGGGATTGCTTGCCGGTCTCAGGATCACAACAGACCTCGGAATCACGAAGCTCATCATCAGAGGTGATTCGCAGCTCGTCGTCAAGCAAGTCAACAAGGATTACCAGAGCCTGTTGATGGAGGCTTATGTGGATGAGGTGAGGAAGCTGGAAGAGCATTTTGATGGTGTACAAGCAGAGCATGTTCCCTGAGCGGAGAACAACATTGCCGACGACTTGTCCAAACATGTTGCCCTCAAGTTGCTTGTGGAACCAGGTACCTTTGTGCTTCAATTAACCCAGCCATCCGTTGAGCCATCAGCAGGACAGAACAAGCGAAAGAAGGCGGGCCCCAGCAAGTACTTTCCTGCTGAGCTCCCGAGAGCTACCGGCAAGGACGTTGCCAGGTGCCCCAAGCTTGTCAGGGAGCAGCAACCCCCGGCAAGGCCCCAAGCCCTGACCGTAGGTGTAGCTGCCCCTACGGCCGAAGATGAGCCTTTAGTCCTTGTCGTTGAGCCCCAGGCTCCGACATGGGCGCAGTGCACCATCCGTTTCCTCTAAACATTGGAGCTCCCCAAGGAACGGGAAGAGGCAGAGAAAGTAGCCCACCGGTCCAGCATGTACCATTTTGTGGATGATGCCCTATATAGAAGGAGATCGAACATCGTGAAACTGAAGTGCATTCCTCAGGATGACGGACTAAAGTTGTTGGCAGAGATACTTGGAGGTGTGTGTGGCTCTCACATAGGGTCAAGAGCCCTTGCCGGCAAAGCGTTCCGGCAAGGTTTCTTCTGGCCCACCGCTCTCCAGGATGCGACTGCCCTAGTAACCAAGTGTGAAGCATGCCAGTTCCATTCAAAGAAGCTTCATCAGCCAGCCCAAGCCCTTCAAACAATCCCTCTTTCTTGGCCCTTTTCGGTCTGGGGGCTCAACATACTGGGCCCCTTTCCCCATGCTGTCGAGGGCTTTGAGTACTTGTACGTCGCAATCGACAAGTTCACAAAGTGGCCGAAAGTGGAACCGATGAGAAAGGTAACAGCACAATCAGCCGTCAAGTTCTTCAAGGAACTAGTTTTCCATTTTGGTGTTCCAAATAGAGTCATCACCGACAATGGTACATAGTTCACGAGCTGCACCTTCATGCAGTACATTCAAGACCTCTGCGGCAAGGTTTGTTTTGCTTCTGTTGCTCATCCCAGAAGCAACGACCAGGCTAAGAGGGCGAATGCGGAAGTATTACGAGGCCTCAAGACCAGAACTTTTGATAGGCTGCACAAGTGTGGAAGGCGCTGGATTAATGAGTTACCAACTGTTCTTTGGTCGATCAGAACGACACCAAATCGAGCCACTGCCCAGACACCCTTTGCCCTGGTATACGGGGCAGGAGTAGTTCTCCCCACGGAACTCATATACAAGTCACCTCGAGTGCTCGCTTACGATGAGCTTGAGCAAGAGCAGTTGCGCCAAGATGGTGTGATGGTCCCTGAGGAAGATCGTCTTCAGGCTGTTGTGCGAGCCGCTCGTTACCAGCAAGCCTTGCGCCGCTACCATAGCCGCAAGGTTCACGCCGAAGCCTTGAGGAAGGCGACCTTGTTCTTCGGCGAATCCAATCCGCCAAGAATTCAAACAAGTTGACGCCAAAGTGGGAAGGCCATTATCGGGTAATAGGAGTCACCAGGCCCGGTGCAGTCCGCCTTGAGACCGAGGATGGCATTCCTGTGAGAAATTCCTGGAACTTCGAACATCTTTGCAAATTTTACCCCTAAGTCGTGGTTGCCGAGAGGCCCGACAACCCCGTTTTTTGTACTTAGCCTTGCCTAAATGGCATGTAACCCTATGTACAAAGCCAGGCGTAGACCCTGTGCGCAGTCAGGGAAAGAAACCCTTAGTATGTACAGTTTCCTGTTGATTTCCATGATTATGTGTATACGTATATGCATGCTTATCCAGGGTATTGTACTACCTTTTGATTCCAACAAATATTAACGAACTTCCAAGGGCCCATGCTCTTGCCCTCTCTTCCTTCTAGCCACGGCAAGGACGCTCGATCCCACCAAGGACCCGGCTCCGGCAAGAAGTTGGGAAGACCGCCCGGCACGGCAATCCCCGTCAAACCAAACAGATATGGTTTACCTCTTACCCATCCATGTTCATAACCTGTAACTTGTGCATTAGAAAACCTTGCTACTCTCTTTTGAAAAACTCAGGTGCTCCCATTCTCGGCCCGAATGCTGCTTCGGTCGGTGTGGTCGTAGTAGCCCTTGCTAAAAGGAGATGGATGGGGGGCTGGACCTTTATCTGTAACCCGGCAGATGTGATTCTCCGGCAGGCACAGAGGGCACCGGCAGGACAACTTGCCGGGAGAACTCGTTTATTGGCGTTAAAGAGGCATTTTGCCTCTGCATGAGCGTATCTGTGCACGGGTTCCCGGCAAGGCTAGTCTTTTTCATTAACATGCTGATAGAAGTACGGATGTTGCGGAACATAAGCATGGGCTCTAGAGATTACATTACTTAGAAATTAAAATTCGGGAAATGCCTACGAGTTTAGAAGAAAGATAAATGCCCCGTGATCCCCGTTCTTGCCCCTTTCCTCCCAGGTGCAGCAGGTGAAGGCAAAGAAGGGGCGACGGGGAACACGCCGATGGAGAGCATGGCGGGGATGACCCTCTGTAACATCCCAAATTTTCAATTTGGAATGTTATACACTAGATCATCATTGCATATCATATTTATTGCATTTTGGTTGATCCTAGAAATTTTTCGCAACTCAAGGACCCTCGAAGAGAGTTGGGGATTTCGTTATTTTCATATTTGAGTTGTCTCAAATTGTGAGAATAGGATCTTTTGATTTAATTTATTTTATCTTCTGTTATTTCTGTTACAAAAATATGAGAGAGGGAATAAAATGACTTTCCCAAAATAAAGAAATATTGAGGATTTAATAAAAAAATCAAACAAGATTTTATTTGGTTTTATTTGCTATTTTATTTGAATTTAGGAAAAATGCACGTTTTTCAAAATTACATTTAGGCCCCAAATAAATGTTCATCCTGTGAGGCTTGATTTTAGAAGCCGGGGAAATTTTATTTCGGGATTTTTGGAGTCCGTTTAGTAGTCCTTTTGTTTTTTTCTAAGCGTAACTATTTATAAAAAAACACAACCGACCTACGGGCCATGTCCGACCCGGACACTAGGCTCGTCCGGCTTTATAAGCCGGGGAGGCCCAGCCGGAACCCTCCCCCAAACCCTAGCCGCGCCCGCGCCGCCCTAGCCCCGCGCCGCCGCCGCCTTTGCCGCGCCGCCGCTGCCTAGCGCCGCCCCGCGCCGCCGCCCTGCAGCGCCCCGCGCCGCCGACCGCCGCCGCCGCCGCTGGAGCACCGCCGCCACCGCCGGATTAGTCACCGGAGTTGCCGGAGGTAGTTTTTTTTAGTCGCCGGTTTTTCCTGAAAAACCGTTCGATTTCCCGACGGTTTTGTTTTTTAGTTTCAGTTTTTTTAAATAGATCGGTTTTCCGGTTTATTTAAATAGCGAGCATTCGTCCATTCGTTCATTTTAACGAACGTTCGTCATTTTTCTTTTTCTCGGATTAAATCCGTGATTTTTCTGATCGCGATTTCTGATCCGATTTTCGTTTTAGTCTAACTTTTCGCTCGTTTATCGGAATCAGGCGATTCAAGTGCCTGGAGTTTTGTCTCGAAACCCTCTTTCCGATTAACCAACTCAAACAAGTTTTTGCCACTATAAAAATTGCCTTAGATCCAGAATAGTAAATGAAGCCTGTTTCTTTTGCCGTTTGTCCTTCGTTGCTTCGTTCGATTTGATTCTTTTTGCCAACCAGAGTTCTTAAGTTGAACCTTCTGGTTAGATCTCTTATTTGAGTTTACCTGTGCATTAGTTGAGTGCTTATTGTATGCTTGTTTGTTTGCGATAGAGTACCCAGAGTGCGCCGCTTGTTACTTCGAATCGCTAGGTTTCCCGGATCATCAGCAAGGCAAGTAACACTTTGATCATACCTCCTACTACCCAGTTTTATTGCATTAGATCAATCCTTACACATTGCATGATTAGGATCTAATTAAATTATGGGTTTGGGAAGTAGTTGAGGTAGTACCTATTACCTGTTTATTATCAAACCTTTGGGAGTTACTTCTATGTTTGCTTATATTGCCATGCTATGCTAGTAGACGTGGATTGGGTGAGTGTATCCATGACAGATGTGAGACTGTTAATTAATGGTTTATTTAAGGTGGAAACTTAAACACACATCTGGGTGGATTGAGGTACCTGGGTATTCCAGGATTGCCTGTTTTTCTTTATGACCGCCACCCAGGCTGAAAGGGATCATGAGATTATTCATGCTAGAAACTTCCGTGTGCAGCCATAAGCTATTATGGGCTCTAGCATAGTTGACTAAGTCATGTGAACTCTTACAGTGGTAGACTAGCAGATGTAGGGGATGTAGGTGGTACAGTCTACCCATCGTAAGGTGCTAGCACTTCTGAAAGACTATGTCTCGGTCATCCGTTTCTCAAACACCGTGTAGTGCGAGAAACCAAACGGAGGCGATCGAGTCTTGTGGGGAAAAGTGCGCAAACCTCTGCAGAGTGTATAAACTAATCATGGTTAGCCGTGTCCCTAGTTATGGACATCTTGAGTATCTAGTACCTGGATTATCATGTGAATCTCAACATGTTACTATAAAATTTAATTTTGATGGGTTTGTTTAATGATGATGCTTAATTGGGATTGAGAATGCTGTCAACCGTTCTCAATGTTTAACAACCACCATGATAGTTAAATAAATTTATTGCTTTGCAGTAGGAAAAAATTGGCTTTACGCAAAACTGTAACCATAGATCTTTCCACCAGCCAAATATACATATAGAATAGCTGTTTCTTTCCGTTACTCTCTATGTGTTATTTTGCCAGCATATTCCATGTGCTGACCCATTTCGGGCTGCAACATTAAAGTTGCAGACTTTTCAGACGATGATTAAGGTGTTTTAGGTCGTGGTTCTATACTGAGTGATGCCGTTGGAGTTGATGGACTCACTTATCTTCCAAGCCTTCCGCTGTTATCGTTATTAGATGGCCTTAAGCCATATTTATTGTAATAAGTTCTCTTTTGGAGACACTCGATGTAATAAGTGTGTGATTGCTACTCTGTTATAAATCCTTCAAGTACTGTGTGGTGTCAGCATTACTGATCCAGGGATGACACCGGAGCACAGAGATTGGACTGTTTGAGGTCTGGTCGCGACAAGATGGTATCAGAGCACACGCTGACTGTAGGACACGACCACTAAGCTAAAGACCTAGATCACTACTCACTCTCTTCTCTTTCTGACTCCTCATCTTTTCTACTCTTTTAGGATGGAGGATGCAAGGAACAAGTTCTCGCAACCAGATGAAGATACACCCTTTGGATGTCACTTGAAGGAAGTCACTAGATATCTGAACATAGGAGTACCAAGCTTCACCGGCACCTACAACGCCACTTTACCTGAAGAAGAGCGCTGGATGATTCAAGTTCAAGTTCCAGGAAGGACGTTCATGCCAGTCACTGAGCCCATAGAGTTTTCTTTTGATGCACCAACTTGGAGTCTAGGAAAGAGCATGGCAGCTCACATCGCCATGGGACGCATTGGAGAAGTCTACCGCAATGATCTCAATGATACTATCTACCAGATTTGTGGGCGCTGAGATGAGCACTGGGAGATGATCAGTACCAGGAAGGATAGATCAGTTGCAGCTTTTATCCAGGAGTTAAACCAGCATATTCGATGACAGGAGAACCAGATGTGCGCCGACATGATAGAGCTGAAGAAGGCTAAGACTAGAATCAAGGAACTGGAGGAAGAACTCAAGGCTACACATGAAGATTATGAAGAGGAAATTGAAGTATTGGTGGAGAAGAATGACGACCTGATCAAGAAGATTGGAATATTTATGGGAGACCCTACGCCAGTAGATGAAGACGAAGAACCCCAGGAGATTAGCCCGGAAAACTACATCATCATCGACGGCACCGACTCGGAAGCAGATAGTAGCGATGATGACTATATTGATGAAGCTGGAGCAGATATCATGGAGTCTGCAACTGAACAATATTTCTAGTAGACCATCCCAACAGTAGTAGTAGTCCACCATGTAAATATAGTAGTCCGAGCACTTTTGCGATAGTTAGATCGATTGTATGTCCTTGTTTGATTGAATGAAGTGAATTGTTTGCTTTTGCCTCATGTGCATATGGGTAGTGTTTTCTCTCTAGACCCCTCTCTATTCTTAAATCTCACCTTTTCTAAACCCTCAGATGCCTCTGAGACGTGACCCCGGATTTACCTTCCCACCGGAGCTCACTCAGTTGATCCAGCAGCAGAACACATTGATGCAGTTGCTAGTCCAGAATCAGAATCAAGGGAACAACAACAACAACAACCCACCGCCACCACCACCACCCGTTGATCACTTAGCCCGTTTTCTTAGGCTAAATCCGCCGGTGTTTTCCAATAGCATCGAGCCGATAGTAGCAGATAATTGGCTCCGCAAGACAACTAGAGAGTTGACCATAGCAGGATGCACGGATGCGGAGAAGGTGAAGTTTGCTGCACATCAGCTTGAAGGACCTACAGCATCATGGTGGGAGAATTTCACAGCCACTTTCCCTGTCGATACTGTCACATGGGACCAGTTCCAGCAGGCTTTTCGAACTGCCCATGTTTCAGCAGGAGCTATGGCCATGAAGAAGCGAGAGTTTCGCAACTTGCGCCAAGGAGGACGGACAGTTGGCCAATATGTGGAGGACTTTAGTAAATTAGCATGTTATGCCCCAGATGACGTTGCTACGGATGCAGCAAAGCAGGAGAAGTTTCTGGAAGGACTGAATGATGAGTTGAGCATGCAGTTGATGGTAGCAACCTTCAACAACTACCAGGAGTTGGTAGATCGTGCTCTTATGATTGAAGGGAAGCAGCAGCAAATTGAAAATCGCAAGAAGAAGTATGGACAAGGAAAGTACAATTCAGGAGCTCAGCAGAAGCCATATTTTACCCCTAGACCGGGAGGACATTTCCAGCATACCCATGGAGGAGGAAGCTCGCACAATCACAATGGCCCCAAGACTGGTAATGGGAATGGAGGAAGCAACAGCCAGAACCGCACCAACCCATCAACCCCAGCCAAGAAAGACCTGAGCCAAGTCACTTGCTTTAAGTGCCAGAAGACCGGACATTATGCCAATGAATGTCCTGAATCACAGAATGGAAATGGCAATGGAAGCTCTGGGAAAAAGCCGAACCCTTTCAACAGGGGACAAGTGAACCACATTAACATGGAGGAGGTTGAAGAGCAGCCGGATGCAGTAATCTATAAGTTTTTGGTTAAGTCATTTACTGCACTCGTTCTTTTTGATACTGGTGCATCGCATTCATACATATCAAGGGGATTTGTGGATAAGTATAAACTGCCAACCCAAGACCTTAGGTCACCCATGTTAGTAACCTCGCCTGGAGCAGAATATATGGCTAGCCTATGGTGTGATCGGTTACCATTAAGGATTGGTAACTATGTATTTCCATCAGACCTAATAGTGTTGGAATCTCAAGGATTGGATGTTATATTAGGCATGGATTGGTTAACAAAGTATGAAGGGAATATTGGATGTGCCAGTAAGTCAATTTTGCTTACCACCCCAGAAGGGAGAAGGATCAAGTATGTATCCCCACATGTGCCAAAGAGGACTCAAGTAAATTGTTTAACAGGAGTTGTGCAGGAGGAAGTACCAGTAGTAAAGGATTTCCCCGAAGTATTTCCAGAAGAGTTGCTAGGCATGCCACCGGATATATATATTGAGTTTTTGATTGAGCTTTTGCCAGGCACAGGGCCAATATCAAAGAGACCATATAGGATGCCTGCAAAGGATTTGGTGGAAATTAAGAAGCAAATTAAGGAGTTACTGGATAAAGGATATATTCGCCCAAGTTCTTCACCTTGGGGATCGCCAGTACTTCTAGTTGAAAAGAAGGATGGATCGTTAAGGATGGTTGTCGATTATCAAGGATTGAATGAAGTAACCATCAAGAACAAGTACCCACTACCGATGATCAATGATCTGTTTGATCGATTGCAAGGAGCTAAGATATTTTCCAAGATCGATCTGCGATCAGGATACCACCAGTTGAAGATTCGAGAACAGGATATACCCAAGATGGCTTTTACCACCAGGTATGGGCTGTACAAGTATACTGTTATGTCATTTGGTCTGACTAACGCACCTGCATATTTTATGAACATGATGAACAAAGTGTTTATGGAGTTCTTGGATAAGTTCGTCGTAGTGTTCATTGATGATATCCTGGTTTACTCGAAGAATGAAGAGGAGCATAAGGAGCATTTGTGTTTGGTTCTTGGAAAGCTCAGAGAACATCAGTTATATGCCAAGTTTAGCAAATGTGAGTTTTGGTTGAAAGAAGTTGGATTTCTTGGACACGTTATATTCGGAGAAGGTATAGCAGTAGATCCCACTAAAAGTTGATACCGTGGCTAAGTGGGAAGCACCAACCAAAGTTGGAGAGATCCGGAGTTTTCTTGGACTCACAGGATACTACCGGAGGTTTATTGAGAATTTCTCAAAGATTGCGAAGCCTATGACGGAGTTGTTGAAGGAGGATACCAAGTTCATATGGACGGAGGAATGTGAGGCTAGTTTTCAGGAGTTGAAGAAACGTTTGGTTACCTCACCAGTGTTGATTTTACCGGATCAGACCAAGGATTATGAGGTGTATTGTGACGCTTCACGTCGAGGACTTGGAGCCGTGCTTATCTAGGAAGGGAGAGTTGTTTCATATGCCTCACAACGGCTTAAGCCTCATGAGTTGAACTATGCTACGCATGATTTGGAGTTAGCAGCCGTAGTGCATGCACTGAAGACTTGGAGACATTTTCTGATTGGAAACCATTGCGAGGTGTACACGGATCATAAGAGTTTGAAGTATATTTTCACACAGAAGGAGTTGAATCTCACACAAAGGAGATGGTTGGAGCTCATCAAGGATTATGATATGAGATTGCATTATCACCCTGGAAAGGCTAATGTAGTAGCCCACGCATTGAGCCGTAAGAGCCACGTCAACACCTTAATGACGGGAGATTTACCAAGGGACTTAGACGAAAATCTCCGAGAGCTATGTTTGGAAATAGTCCCGAGAGGCTATGTAGCAGCATTGGAGATTCAGTCTACGTTGATGGATAAAATCAGAGAAGCCCAAAAGACTGATAAGGAGATTGCCGAGATAAAGGAGAAAATGAGCAAGGGAAAAGCTAAAGGATTTCGTGAGGATGAGCACGATACCTTATGGTTTGAAGACCGTGTTTATGTGCCAAACGATTCAGAGATTAGGAAGCTAATTCTGCAAGAGGCCCATGATTCACCATACTCGATTCACCCAGGAAATACCAAGATGTATTTGGATTTGAAGGATATTTTCTGGTGGACCAGAATGAAGAAGGACATTGTGGAGTATGTAGCAGTTTGTGATGTATGTTAGAGAGTGAAGGCAGAGCATCAGAAGCCAGCAGGATTGCTACAACCATTGTCGATACCCGAATGGAAGTGGGATAAGCTAGGCATGGATTTTATTACAGGATTGCCCAGAACCCATTCAGGCTATGACTCGATATGGGTTGTAGTCGATCGTTTGACAAAGGTAGCTCATTTCATTCCAGTGAAGACTACCTATACCAGTGCAAAGTTGGCAAAGATATACATGACCAGGATCGTATGTCTGCATGGAGTTCCAAGGAGCATTGTATCAGATAGAGGAACCCAGTTTACCTCAAAGTTCTGGAATCGATTGCATGAAACTTTGGGTACCAGGCTAGAGTTTAGCACAGCTTTCCACCTGCAGACAGATGGACAGACTGAGAGAGTCAATCTGATTTTGGAGGATATGCTAAGAGCTTGTGCGCTAGATTATGGATCTAGTTGGGACGAGAATTTGCCATACGCATAGTTCTCTTATAACAACAGTTATCAATCCAGTTTGAAGATGGCCCCTTTCGAAGCCTTGTACGGAAGGAGGTGCAGGACCCCATTGTCGTGGGATGAAGTTAGAGATCGCTAGTTGTTTGGACCGAATCTGATTAAGGAGTCTGAACAGAAAGTAAAGTTGATTCGCGATAGGCTCAAGGTAGCTCAATCCAAGCAGAAGAGTTATGCAGATTCTAAACGCAAGGAGACAGTTTATGAAGTCGGAGACCGAGTTTATCTTTGAGTATCACCACTTCGAGGAGTTAAGCGCTTTGGAGTTAAGGGAAAACTAGCGCCACGTTTTGTAGGCCCATACAAAGTTTTGGAGCGTATGGGAGAAGTAGCCTACAAGTTGGAATTGCCCAAAGGATTGTCGGGAGTTCACGACGTGTCTCATGTATCCCAGTTGAAGAAGTGCCACGCAGAGATGGCTGACATACCGCTGAGAGATACGGTACCACTGGAAGCAATTCAGTTGGACAGTGATTTGACCTATGTGGAGAAACCAGTTAAGATTCTAGAGTATGCCAGTCGGGTCACCCGCAGCAAGGTTATCAAATTTTGCAAGTTTCAATGGAGCCACCACACGGAGGATGAATCCACCTGGGAATGAGAGGAAGATTTGCTGAAGGACCACCCTCACCTATTTTCTAGCCAACCCAAATCTCGAGGGCGAGATTCATCTTAAGGAGGGTAGGTTTGTAACATCCCAAATTTTCAATTTGGAATGTTATACACTAGATCATCATTGCATATCATATTTATTTCATTTTGGTTGATCCTAGAAATTTTTCGCAACTCAAGGACCCTCGGAGAGAGTTGGGGATTTCGTTATTTTCATATTTGAGTTGTCTCAAATTGTGAGAATAGGATCTTTTGATTTTATTTATTTTATCTTCAATTATTTCTGTTACAAAAATATGAGAGAGGGAATAAAATGACTTTCCCAAAATAAAGAAATATTGAGGATTTAATAAAAGAATCAAACAAGATTTTATTTGGTTTTATTTGCTATTTTATTTGAATTTAGGAAAAAATGCGCGTTTTTCAAAATTGCATTTAGGCCCGAAATAAATGTTCATCCTGTGCGGCTTGATTTTATAAGCCAGGGAAAATTTATTTCAGGATTTTTGGAGTCCGTTTAGTAGTCCTTTTGTTTTTTTATGAGCGTAACTATTTATAAAAAAACGCAACCGACCTACGGGTCGTGTCCGACCCAGACACTAGGCCCGTCCGGCTTTATAAGCCGGGGTGGCCCAGCCGGAACCCCCCCACCCCCCAAACCCTAGCCGCGCCCGTGCCGCCCTAGCCCCGCGCCGCCGCCGCCTAGCGCCGCCCCGTGCCGCCGCCGACCGCCGCCCCGCGCCGCCGCCGGATTAGTCGCCGGAGTTGCCGGAGGTAGTTTTTTTTAGTCACCGGTTTTTCCCAAAAAAATTGTTTGGTTTTCCGACGGTTTTGTTCGTTTTTTTAAATAGCGAGCGTTCGTTCGTTCGTTCGTTCGTTTTAATGAACGTTTGTCGTTTTTCTTTTTCTCGGATTAAATCCGCGATTTTTCTGACCGCGATTTCTGATCCGATTTTCGTTTTAGTCTAACTTTTCGCTCGTTTATCGGAATCAGACGATTCAAGCGCCTGGAGCTTCGTCTCGAAACCCTCTTTCCGATTAACCAACTCAAACAAGCTTTTGCCACTGTAAAAATTGCCTTATATCCAGAATAGTAAACGAAGCCTGTTTCTTTTGCCGTTTGTCCTTCGTTGCTTCGTTCGATTTGATTCTTTTTGCCAACCGGAGTTCTTAAGTTGAATCTTCTGGTTAGATCTCTTATTTGAGTTTACATGTGCATTAGTTGAGTACTTATTGTATGCTTGTTTGTTTGCGATAGAGTACCCGGAGTGCGCCGCTTGTTACTTCGAATCGCTAGGTTTCCCGGATCATCAGCAAGGCAAGTAACACTTTGATCATACCTCCTACTACCCAGTTTTATTGCATTAGATCAATCCTTACACATTGCATGATTTGGATCTAATTAAATTGTGGGTTTGGGAAGTAGTTGAGGTAGTACCTATTACCTGTTTATTATCAAACCTTTGGGAGTTACTTCTACGTTTGCTTATATTGCCATGCTATGCTAGTAGACGTGGATTGGGTGAGTGTATCCATGACAGATGTGAGACTGTTAATTAATGGTTTATTTAAGGTGGCAACTTAAACACACATCTAGTTGGATTGAGGTACCTGGGTATTCCAGGATTGCCTGTTTTTCTTTATGGACCGCCACCCAGGCTCAAAGGGATCATGAGATTATTCATGCTAGAAACTTCCGTGTGCAGCCACAAGCTATTATGGGCTCTAGCATAGTTGACTAAGTCGTGCGAACTCTTACAGTGGTAGACTAGCAGATGTAGGGGATGTAGGTGGTACGGTCTACCCATCGTAAGGTGCTAGCGCTTCTGAAAGACTATGTCTCGGTCATCCGTTTCTCAAACACCGTGTAGTGCGAGAAACCAAACGGAGGCGATCGAGTCTTGTGGGGAAAAGTGTGCAAACCTCTGCAGAGTGTATAAACTAATCATGGTTCACCGTGTCCCGGGTTATGGACATCTTGAGTATCTAGTACCTGGATTATCATGTGAATCTCAACATGTTACTATAAAATTTAATTTTGATGGGCTTGTTTAATGATGATGCTTAATTGGGATTGAAAATGCTGTCAACCATTCTCAATGTTTAACAACCACCATGATAGTTAAATAAATTTATTCCTTTGCAGTAGGAAAAAAATGGCTTTACGCAAAACTGTAACCATAGAGCTTTCCACCAGCCAAATATGCATATAGAATAGCTGTTTCTTTTCATTACTCTCTATGTGTTATTTTGCCAGCATATTCCATGTGCTGACCTGTTTCGGGCTGCAACGTGAACGTTGCAGACTTTTCAGACGACGATTAAGGTGTTTTAGGTCGTGGTTCTATACTCAGTGATGCCGTTGGAGTTGATGGACTCACTTATCTTCCAAGCCTTCCGATGTTATCGTTATTAGATGGCCTTAAGCCATATTTATTGTAATAAGTTCTCTTTTGGAGACACTCGATGTAATAAGTGTGTGATTGCTACTCTGTTATAAATCCTTCAAGTACTATGTGGTGTCAACATTACTAATCCAGGGATGACACTGGAGCACAGAGATTGGACCGTTTGAGGTCTGGTCGCTACACCCTCGGCAGGGCGTGTGGCCGAGGGAGGAGGGCGACGTAGATGACAGAGTTGTCGCCGATGGTCAGCAGAGTCGGAATCAGTGTCCTCCCGCTTGATACCCTCGTCATCGCTGTCACTGTCCTCCTCGTCACTCTCGCCCGAGGAGGAGGTTTCTTTGTCAGTGGAGCTCTCCGCGCAACACCTTCGGCGAGTTCCCAAGTGCCCGAAGACCTTGGCGGAGAGCAGGTCATTCTCCATCAATTTGAAGTGGAGGACGAGCCCCTCCGATAGGTTATGAGTGCGGGCAAAGGTTTTCCACCCATGGCGGAGATACATGACATAAGGGGCGGGGAAGTCGACGTCGACCCGCATGCTGCCATTCCCGCAACCCCTCATATGCAGCTTCAAAGCCTGCGACGGGTCAAGCTCCATTACCCGAGCGAACGGGGTGGGGAGGTGGAGGTTACCGCACACCGGCTTGTACATCCTGATGAAGAACTCGCAGGGCTGTTCTCCGGCATGGCCCTCCATTGGGGGAGGGGCCGCTGGCAGAAGCACGACAAGTGCGCCGCCCTGTCCTCCTCTCCGCCGAGCACCACGGCGGCCCCGACCTCGCCCCCTACCTCCTCCTCCTCTCACAGCAGGCTCTGCTGCCATGAGCTCTGGAGGAGGGGGGACACGCTGTTGAGTAGAAGCTCCCGTCGCCGCTACTGGAGCACCGGCGCGCCCTCTCACCATGGCGAAGGGAAGAAAGAGACCAGGCGAGGAGGAGACGAATGCAGAAGGACGCTGTCGAGCAGAAGCTCTTTATAGTGGGGTGGGGCATGAGCTCGCCCCCAACCTGAGGGCGGCCGCCCCAATCGACCAATCCGGCCGCCAGGGGCGCGATGAATTAGGACCGACCCGCTGGTCCAATCAGCGCCGCCCGACCTCCCGCCTCGGCATTAAAGCCCGTGCCCTCCGTGTCCACCACCTACCCTTCCGGAGGCATGGGGACACGTGGCAGGCGAGCCAGGATTCAGGAGGCAAGTGGAACGGCCGTTTCCTGCCCCGTGATCTTGGGACGCGGGCGCCATGATGGCCACGACCTGAGTCCACTTAGTAAATGAGCCGCTCCCCTGTGGCTTCCTCTTTTTTATGGGGAAAATGCGGACTGTCTCTTTACTATTCACCGCAAGGTGACGCAAGCGTGTGCGAATGTTCCACGCATAATCCCCACGTCACACACTCAATGCGGGTTGTGTGGAAGTGCAACTGGCGAAGGAGTTACCGAAGTTAAAACTCTGCCACGCATGCCCGCGCACCGTTCTGGGCCTAGCCCAACAATGCTTTGCGCTTATGTGTGGCCCGGTCCTGGGGGATCCTGTCGCTGTACAAAAGTAGGGGCCTTTCTGTACCCCTTTACTTGTGCACGGGCAACCGTAGCCACACCTGCGGCCATGCTTGGCGGGGCAGAGGAAGGAAAGATACAAGACTGCCAAGGCAGTACTCAAGCCAGAGGCGCGAAGAGCAAAAGGACAAGGTAGACTTTCCCCGGCAAGGACCTTGCCAGGGCAGCCTACATAGCCCCGGTAAGAGCCTTGCCGGGGCGACTTGCCCAATACCAGCAAGGCCGCCGCCCTTGAGCCTGAGAGTTTTTGACACCATTGACAACATCAAGACCAAGGCTCGGGGGCGCCTGCGTGGTGGCATGCAGATCTTTATGAGGAACAAAGGCCTGCAAGCCTAGATGAGAACCAAAAGACAATGGCCCCAGCAAGATCCTTGCCGGGGAAAGATGAAGACCCTTGCCGGGGGCATCTGCGGGGTGGAGGCCAGGACCGTACTCGCCAGAGTTTCACTGCCCCGCGCCCGTTCTAACATGGCGGCTGATGACCCACAAGTGTAGGGGATCTATCGTATCCTTTTCGATAAGTAAGAGTGTCGAACCCAACGAGGAGCAGAAGGAAATGATAAGAAGTTTTTAGTAAGGTATTCTCTGCAAGCGCTGAAATTATCGGTAACAGATAGTTTTGTGATAAGGTAATTTGTAACGAGTAACAAGTAATAAAAGTAAATAAGGTGCAGCAAGATGGCCCAATCCTTTTTGTAGAAAAGGACAAGCCTGGACAAACACTTATATAAAGGAAAATTCTCCCAAGGACACATGGGAATTATCGTCAACCTAGTTTTCATCACGTTCATATGATTCGCGTTCGGTACTTTGATAATTTGATATGTGGGTGGACCGGTGCTTGGGTACTTCCCTTCCTTGGACAAGCATCCCACTTATGATTAAACCCTATTGCAAGCATCCGCAACTACAATAGAAGTATTAAGGTAAACCTAACCATAGCATGAAACCTATGGATCCAAATCAACCCGAAGCAACTCATAAACTAGGGTTTAAGCTTCTGTCACTCTAGCAACCCATCATCTACTTATTACTACCCAATGCCTTCCCCTAGGCCCAAACAATGGTGAACTGTCATGTAGTCGAAGTTCACATGACACCACTAGAGGAGAGACAACATACATCTCATCAAAATATCAAACGAATACCAAATTGACATGACTACTTATAGCAAGACTTCTCCCATGTCCTTAGGAACAAATGTAACTACTCACAAATCATATTCATGTTCATAATCAGAGGGGTATTAATGTGCATAAAGGATATGAACATATGATCTTCCACCGAATAAACCAACTAGCATCAACTACAAGGAGTAATCAACACTACTAGCAACCCACAGGTACCAATCTGAGGCTTTGGGAGAAAGATTGGATACCAGAGATGAACTAGGTTTTGAGATGAGATGGTGTTGGTGAAGATGTTGATGGAGATTGACCCCCTCCCGATGAGAGGATCGATGGTGATGACGATGGTGATGATTTCCCCCTCCCGGAGGGAAGTTTCCCTGGCAGAACAGCTCCGCCGGAGCCCTAGATTGGTTCCGCCAAGGTTCCGCCTCGTGGCAGCGGAGTTTCATCCTGTGAGCTAGCTTATGATTTTTTCCTCCACGAAAGACCTTATATAGCAGAAGATGGGCATCAGAGGGCTGCCAGAGGGCCCACAAGGCAGGGGGCGCGCCCCCACCCTCGTGGATGGTGGGTGGTCCCCCTCTGGTACTTCTTTCGCCCAATATGTTTTATATATTCTGAAACATGCTCCCGTCATGTTTCGGGACTTTTGGAGCTGTGCAGAATAGGTCTCTAATATTTGCTCCTTTTCCAGCCCAGAATTCCAGCTGCTGGCATTCTCCCTCTTCATGTAAACCTTGTAAAATAAGCGAGAAAAGGCATAAGTATTGTGACATAATGTGCAATGACAGCCCATAATGCAATAAATATCGATATAAAAGCATCATGCAAAATGGACGTATCAACTCCCCCAAGCTTAGACCTCGCTTGTCCTCAAGCGAAAGCTAATATCGAAAAACATGTCCACATGTTTAGAGATAGAGGTGTCGATAAAATAAAATACGAACATGAGGGCATCATGATCATTATTATAACAGCAACATATATGTATATATATTGTTATATGATCTCTTATGCTAAAGTAACAATTCTCACAGTTTCCAGTATGAATCATAAACTTCATTGAAATCTAACAAACTATAATCTCAGTCATTGAAGCAATTGCAATTTATCATAACATCGGAAAGAGTCAATATAAGAGCTTTTCAGCAAGTCCACATACTCAACTATCATTTAGTCTTTCACAATTTCTAACACTCGCGCAATATTTATGGGTATGAAATTTTAATCGAACACAGAGAAAGATAGGGGCTTATAGTTTTGCCTCCCAACCTTTTACCTCAAGGGTAACGTCAACAATAATGCTTTATGAAAACCCACATCCAATTATATATATATATATATCAGGATCTTTCCAACACATAGTGCTTGCCAAAGGATAAAGTGTAAAAAAGGAAAGGTGAAGATCACCATGACTTCTGTATAAGGTGTAAGACAAAAATAAAAGATAGGCCCTTCGCAGAGGGAAGCAGAGGTTGGCATGTGCTTTTATGGTTGGATGCACAAAATCTTAATGCGAAAGAATGTCACTTTATATTGCCACTTGTGATATGGACCTTTATTATGCAGTCCGTCGCTTTTATTTCTCCCATATCACAAGATTGTACAAAGCTTATTTTCTCCACACTAATAAGTCATACATATTTAGAGAGCAATTTTTATTGCTTGCAACGATGACAACTTACTTGAAGGATCTTACTCAATCCATAGGTAGGTATGGTGGACTCTCATGGCAAAACTAGGTTTAAGGATATTTTGAAGCACAAGTAGTATCTCTACTTGGTGCAAAGAATTTGGCTAGCATGAGAGGGAAAGGCAAGCTCAACATGTTGGATGATCCATGACAATATAATTTATTTCAGATGTAAGAAAACATAACCCACTACATTGTCTTCCTTGTCCAACATCAACTCTTTAGCATGTCATATTTTAATGAGTGCTCACAATCATAAAAGATGTCCAAGATAGTATATTTATATGTGAAAACCTCTCTTTCTTTATTACTTCCTATTAATTGCAACAATGACCAAAACTATTCTTGTCGACTTTCAACAACTTTTATTCATCATACTCTTTATATGTGAAGTCATTACTCTCCATAAGATCCATATGATCTCTTTAGTTGTTTTTATTCTTTCTCTTTTATTTTATTCCCTCAAGATCATAGCAAGATAATCAAGCCCTTGACTCAACACTAATCTTTATTATATATAACTCACAGACTCGATTACATAGAAGGATCATAAAGCAAAACTCAAAACTAGATCATACTAAAACTTTATTCTACTAGATCAAGATATTACCAAAAGGATCGAACTAAGAAAAATGGTAAAGATAAAAGTGTGATGATACGATATCGGGGCACTCCCCCAAGCTTGGCAGTTGCCAAGGGGAGTGCCCATACCCATGTGTTTATGTCTCCTTCCTCGGAGGTGGTGATGATGGAGTTGTTGATGATGTAGGCTTGTCATCCATCTTCCAAGGCATAGGCTCACCATCATAGAATGATGATCGAGTCTCCGAGATCCTCAAATCTGCAGCAAACTCATCCTCTTGAATCTATATTCATACTCACAGTTTTGGTTTTGCAGGTCATAGATCTGGGCTTGGAGGCGCTCAATTTTCTCATGAAGCTTGAAGATGGCCTCCCCAATGTTCTTGTCATCCAGCTTGTGGTTGTTGGTGAACTCTGTGATCATTATGTGATTGGAGTCGAGTCCATGCTCCACCATCTCCTGGCACTCGAAAACTTGTTGCTCCATTGCTTTGAGTCTTGTATCCATGCTTCCGGTCCTCCTTGGTCCCTCAACATCGTGGATGTGCAGCAACCCCTCATGCATCTCAATGGTTTGAGGGTGTTGCAGGACCTCCGCAAGGTAGGGGTTGGTGACCTTCTCAAAGAACTTGTCCTTGGGGGCACTTGAAGACGCCATGCCGATCTAGATCTGTCAGAAAAATAGCTCGAAACAAAGAAAGAGGACATTTGCATGATATGGTGGTCAAAACCTTCGGGAGATTATATAATGCTTTTTTACCAACCAAAAGAAGTATCGTGCAAGAAAACGGAGTCCGGAGAGCACACGAGGTGCCCACGAGGCAGGGGGCATGCCCAGGGGGTAGGGCGCGCCCTCCACCCTTGTGGAAGCCTCATGTCCTTCCCGGACTGCTTCTTATTTTCCTAATTTCTTAAATATTCCAAAACGGAGAAAAATTGCTATTAGAATTGTTTTGGAGTCAGTTTACTTACTGTACCACGTAGCTATTCCTTTTCAGAGGCTGAAACGTTCTGGAAAGTGTCCTTTATGTATTCCTCCGGGGTTATGGTTTCGATGACATTAGTTTCAACATTTATAGGATTACCTGAGATATAATGTTTGATTCTTTGACCGTTAACCACCCTCGGATTTATGCCTTCGAAGTTGTTGATTTTTATGGCACTGGAACGATAGACCTCCTCGATAATGTAAGGACCTTCCCATTTCTAGAGGAGTTTGCCTGCAAAAAATCTTAAACGAGAGTTGTATAACAATACATAATCACCTACATTAAACTCACGTTTTTGTATCCTTTTGTCATGCCATCTTTTAACTTTTTCTTTGAACAGTTTAGCATTCTCATAAGCCTGGGTTCTCCATTCATCAAGTGAGCTAATGTCAAAAAGCCTCTTCTCACCGGCAAGTTTGAAATCGTAATTGAGCTCTTTAATGGCTCAATATGCCTTATGTTCTAGTTCGTGAGGTAAGTGACATGCTTTTCCATAAACCATTTTATACGGAGACATACCCATAGGATTTTTATATGCAGTTCTATAAGCCCATAATGCATCATCAAGTTTCTTGGACCAATTCTTTCTAGATCTATTAACAGTCTTTTGCAAAATTAATTTAAGCTCTCTATTACTCAATTTTACTTGACCACTAGATTGTGGATGATAGGGAGATGCAATTCTATGATTAACATCATACTTAGCAAGCATTTTACGAAAGGCACCATGAATAAAATGTGAACCTCCATCAGTCATTAAGTATCTAGGGACTCCAAACCTCGGAAAAATAAATTCATTAAGCATCTTAATAGACCCACTTAGTAACGTAATCAACAACAACTAAAATATGTGTATACCCATTAGAGGAAGGAAACGGTCCCATATAATCAAAGCCCCAGACATCAAATGGTTCAATAACAAGTGAATAATTCATAGGAATTTCTTGACGTCTACTAATATTATCTCTTCTTTGACATTCATCAGAAGACAAGACAAACTTACGGGAATCTTTGAAGAGAGTAGGCCAATAAAAACCGGATTGCAATACCTTATGTGTAGTTCTATCTCTAGCATGGTGTCCTCCATAAGCCTCAGAGTGACACTTGCGTAGGATATGTTCCTGTTCATGCTCAGGTACACAACGTCTAATAACACCATCTACTCCTTCTTTATAAAGGTGTGGATCATCCCTAAATTAATGCCTTAAATCATAGAAAAACCTTTTCTTTTGTTGGTATGTGAAACTCGGTGGTATAAATTTAGCAACAATGTAATTAGCATAATCAACATACCATGGAACAGTACGAGAAGCATTTATGACAGCTAGTTGTTCATCAGGAAAGCTATCATCAATAGGTAGTGGGTCATCAAGAACATTCTCTAATCTAGACAAGTTGTCTACAACGGGGTTCTCAGCTCCCTTTCTATCAATAATATGCAAATCAAATTCTTGAAGCAATAGAACCCATCTAATAAGTCTAGGTTTAGCATCTTTCTTTTCCATAAGATATTTAATAGTAGCATGATCAGTGTGAACAGTTACTTTAGAATCAACAATATAAGGTCTGAACTTATCACAAGCAAATACAACTGCTAAAAATTCTTTTTCAATAGTAGCATAATTTCTTTGAGCATTGTCTAGAGTTTTACTAGCATATTGGATAACATTTAATTTCTTATCAACTCTTTGTCCTAGAACAGCCCCTACAACATAATCACTAGCATCACACATATTTTCAAAGGGTAAATTCCAATCAGGTGGCTGAACAATAGGTGCAGAAATCAAGTCTTTCTTAAGTATTTCAAATGCTTCTACACAATCATCATCAAAGACAAATGGAACATCTTTTTGTAAGAGATTAGTCAGAGGCCTAGAAATTTTATAGAAGTCCTTAATGAACCTCCTATAAAAACCGGCATGACCAATGAAACTTCTTATACCTTTGATGTCCTTAGGAAACGACATCTTTTCAATAGCATCAACCTTAGCTTTATCAATCTCAATACCTCTTTCAGAAATCTTATGCCCCAAGACAACACCTTCATTAACCATAAAGTGGCACTTCTCCCAATTCTAGACTAATGCCCTTAAGATTGTCAAGAGTATATCCAATAGCAGCATGATGCTTCTTCAGAGATTTCAATAATTTCTTTTCTTCATGCTCTGAAAGGTTAGCACTAATAATAACAGGATATATCTCTTTCTCATCAAGATAAGCATATTTAAGAGTATCAGGCAATGGTTTAAGCTCAAACACGGGATCACCCTTGGGTGGAGGAGGATCCCCTGTGATTTCAACAGGCTAGTTGTGTTAAAAATAGGTCCATGTTTAATCTATTTCCCTTCTTTCATTCATAAACATAACATTTCATGGTCTAGCAAATATTGTTCTAAAGGATCATTAGGAGGCACGACAATAGAAGCAAGACCAATAATTTCATCCTTACTAGGCAATTCTTTATCATGGGGTTGTCTACGACATTTAGCAAAGTTAAATTCATGAAACATATCCCCTAAACCAACAGAAACAATATCCTTATTGCAGTCTATCTTAGCATTAACAGTATTCAAGAAGGGTCTAGCAAGTATAATGGGACAAATGTTATCTTGTGGACCAAGAACAAGAAAATCAGCAGGATATTGAATTTTCCCACACAAGACTTCAACGTCTCTAACAATCCCAACTGGTGAAATAGTGTCTATATTGGCAATTTTAATCGTAACATCAATTTCCTCTATATCAGCAGGTGCAATATCATGCATAATTTCTTTATATAAGGAATGAGGTATTGCACTTGCACTAGCAACCATATCACATAAGCCATGATAGCAATGATCTCCTATTTTAACAGAAATAATAGGCATACCTACAACAGGTCTATGTTTATTTTTAGTATCAGCTCTAGCAATTCTAGCAGCTTCATCATAGAAGTAAATAACATGCCCATCAATATTATCAGCCAAGAGATCTTTAACCATAGCAACACTAGGTTCAACTTTAATTTGCTCAGAGGGTGTATGTGTTCTAGTATTACTCTTACGAACAACAGTTGAAGCTTTAGCATGATCCTTTATTCTAACAGGGAAAGGTGGTTTCTCAATATAAGCAGTAGGAACAACAGGATCATTATAAGTGATAATCTTTTCTTCAACTTTAATAGGTGCAACTACTTTTACTTCAATGGGAGGATTATATTTAAACCACTTCTCCTTAGGGAGATCAACATGAGTAGCAAAGGATTCACAAAATGAAGCTACTATCTCAGAGTCAAGTCCATATTTAGTGCTAAATTCACGGAAATCATTGGTATCCATAAAAGATTTAACACAATCAAACTTAGGTATTATACCTGATTCCTTACCTTTGTCGAGATCCCAATCTTCATAGTTGCGTTTAATTCTTTCCAATAAATCCCATTTGAATTCAATAGTCTTCATCATAAAGGAGCTAGTACAAGAAGTATTGAGCATGGAGCGATTATCGAGAGAAAGTCGGGCATAAAATTTTTGAATAATAATTTCTCTTGAGAGCTCATGATTGGGGCATGAATATGACATTGACTTAAGCCTCCCCCAAGCTTGATTGATGCTTTCTCCTTCGTGAGGCCAAAAATTATATATATAATTATGATCACGATGAACAAGATGCATAGGATAAAACTTCTGATGAAATTCCAATTTCAATCAGTTGTAGTTCCATGATCCCATATCATCACATAGCCTAAACCATGTCAATGCCTTTCGCTTCAAAGATAAAGGGAAGAACTTCTTCTTGATAACATCCTCGGGCATACCTGCAAGCTTAAATAATCCACAAACTTCATCCACATAGATTAGGTGCAAATCGGGATGTAATGTTCCATCACCTGTGAAAGGATTAGCTAGCAGTTTCTCTATCATACCCGAAGGAATTTCAAAGTAAACATTTTCAGTAGGTTCAGTAGGTTGAGGAGCAAATCTTTGCTCTACTGGTCGGGGTGAAGATACCCCGAACAAGCCCCTTAAAGGATTATGTTCCATAGTAACAAGTGACAATAAATTTCAGCACACTATATAAATTTTTCCTTACAAAATTCCACCTACCAAAGGCGCTTCACTCCTCGGCAACGGCGCCAAAAAAGAGTCTTGGTGACCCACAAGTGTAGGGGATCTATTGTAGTCTTTTCGATAAGTAAGAGTGTCGAACCCAATGAGGAGCAGAAGGAAATGATAAGCAGTTTTCAGTAAGGTATTCTCTGCAAGCGCTGAAATTATCGGTAACAGATAGTTTTGTGATAAGGTAATTTGTAACGAGTAACAAGTAATAAAAGTAAATAAGGTGCATCAAGATGGCCCGATCCTTTTTGTAGCAAAGGACAAGCCTGGACAAACTCTTATATAAAGGAAAACGCTCCCGAGGACACATGGGAATTATCATCAAGCTAGTTTTCATCACGTTCATATGATTTGCGTTCGGTACTTTGCTAATTTGATATGTGGGTGGACAGGTACTTGGGTACTGCCCTTCCTTGGACAAGAATCCCACTTATGATTAACCCCTATTCCAAGCATCCGCAACTAAAACAGAAGTATTAAGGTAAACCTAACCATAGCATGAAACATATGGATCCAAATCAGCCCCTTACGAAGCAACTCATAAACTATGGTTTAAGCTTCTGTCACTCTAGCAACCCATCGTCTACTTATTAATTCCCAATGCCTTCCCCTAGGCCCAAACAATGGTGAAGTGTCATGTAGTCGACGTTCACATGACACCACTAGAGGAGAGACAACATACATCTCATCAAAATATCGAACGAATACCAAATTCACATGACTACTTATAGGAAGACTTCTCCCATGTCCTCAGGAACAAACGTGACTACTCACAAATCATATTCATGTTCATAATCAGAGGGCTATTAATGTGCATAAAGGACATGAACATATGATCTTCCACCGAATAAACCAACTAGCATCAACTACAATGAGTAATCAACACTACTAGCAACCCACAGGTACTAATCTGAGGCTTTGGGACAAAGATTGGATACAAGAGATGAACTAGGGTTTGAGATGAGATGGTGTTGGTGAAGATGTTGATGGAGATTGACCCCCTCCTGATGAGAGGATCAATGGTGATGACGATGGTGATGATTTCCCCCTCCCAGAGGGAAGTTTCCCCTACAGAACAGCTCCGCCGGAGCCCTAGATTGGTTCCGCTAAGGTTCCGCCTCGTGGCAGCGGAGTTTCGTCCCATGAGTTAGCTTATGATTTTTTCCTCCACAAAAGACCTCATATAGCAGAAGATGAGAATCAAAGGGCTTCCAGAGGGCCCACGAGGCAGGGGGCGCGCCCAGGGGGTAGGGTGCGCCCCCACCCTCGTGGACGGTGGGTGGCCCCCTCTGGTACTTCTTTCACCCAATATTTTTTATATATTCTGAAACGTGCTCTCGTGAAGTTTCAGGACTTTTGGAGCTATGCAGAATAGGTATCTAATATTTGCTCCTTTTCCATCCCAGAATTCCAGCTACCGACATTCTCCCTCTTCATGTAAACCTTGTAAAATAAGAGAGAAAAGGCATAAGTATTATGACATAACATGCAATGATAGCCAATAATGCAATAAATATCGATATAAAAGCATGATGCAAAATGGATGTATCAGCGGCCATCCCGCCAACTAGGCGAGCGTCTGCGTGGCAGCATGCAGCTTCTAGGCCAACCAGCCAAGCACTTGTGTGGTGGCATACAGATCTTCGTGAAGGCCCTGCCACCGCACCAGCTCAGCAGCCAGCCAGCCAGCATGGCGCTGCATGCCTCGTCAGCTTGGACGTGCATCGAAGCAAGGCGAGGCGGCGACGTATGGGACGAGCTTCATTGCCGTCCCTGATAAATCAAGAGGGCACGTCGGCAACGCATTAAATGTGTTTGTCCTATGGTGCCAGGCGATAGACTTGTACATTGTACATACTTTTCACCTCCTGTGTGCCACTGTGGCAACCCCTTTGACATATAAAAGGAGGCCCGAGGCATACTGAGGAAGGATTCGGACTTTTTGGACTGGGCATGCACCACAGCTAGTTCAAGAGCTCAAGAACACTAAATATACGCAGAGCAAGACTAAGGTTTTACGCATTGTTTGCGGCCCGAACCTGGGTAAAAATCCCCATGCGTTGATCTTCTAGAACCGATCTTTGTGCAGCCCCACGCCCCGCCAACCATAGAAGGGACTCCCCGAGGGATCCCATAGGTGTCGTTCCTGAGCCCCGACACCTTGACATTTAGTGAGGGATCATCTTATAATGCTGCCGTCGTACTATGCAAAATAAGATGCAAAATATGTGACATGATATGGCCATCATCATCTTGTGCCTTTGATCTCCATCTCCAAAGCACTGTCATGATCTCCATCGTCACTGGCTTGACACCTTGATATCCATCATAGCATCGTTGTTGTCTCGCCAACTATTGCTTCTACGACTATCGCTACCGCTTAGTGATAAAGTAAAGCAATTACATGGCGATTTCATTTCATACAATAAAGCGACAACCATAAGGCTCCTGCCAGTTGCCGATAACTTTTACAAAACATGATCATCTCCTACAACAATTTATATCTCCTCATATCTTGACCATATCACATCACAACATGCCCTGCAAAAACAAGTCAGGCATCCTCTACTTTGTTGTTGCAAGTTTTACGTGGCTCCTACGGGCTTCTAGTAAGAACCGTTCTTAGCTACACATCAAAACCATAATGATTTTTTGTCAAGTGTGCTGTTTTAACCTTCAACAAGGACCAACCGTAGTCAAACTCGATTCAACTAAAGTTGGAGAAACAGACACCCGCCAGCCACCTGTGTGCGAAGCATGTCAGTAGAACCAGTCGTCCTAGGCCGCTTCATCCAACAATACCGCCGAATCAAAGTAAGAAGTTGGTGGTAAGCAGTATGACTATTATCGCCCACAACTCTTTGTGTTCTACTCGTGCATATATCATCTACGCATAGACATGGCTCGGATGCCACTGTTGGGGAACGTAGTAATTCAAAAAAATCCTACGATCACGCAAGATCTATCTAGGAGATGCATAGCAACGAGACGAGAGAGTGTTTCCACGTACCCTCGCAGACTAAAAGCGGAAGTGTTTAGTAACGCGGTTGATGTAGTCGAACATCTTCACGATCCAACTGATCCAAGTATCGAATGTACGGCACCTCCGTGTTCAGCACACGTTCAGCACGATGACGTCCCTCGGGCTCTTGATCCAGTAGAGGGTTGAGGGAGAGTTCCGTCAGCATGACGGCGTGGCGACGGTGTTGGTGATGTGATCCGCGAAGGGCTTCGCCTAAGCACTACGACAATATGACCGAGGTGGTAAACTGTGGAGGGGGGCATCGCACACGGCTAAGAAACAACTGTTGTGCCTTTGGGGTGCCCCCTGGCCACGTATATAAAGGAGGGGAAGGAGGAGGCCGGCAGCTAAGGAGGGCACGCCAAGGGGGGAGTCCAACTAGGATTCCCAATCCTAGTTGGATTCCCTTTCCTATTCCAAGAGGGGGAAGGAGGGAAGGAGAGGGAGAGGGAAAGGAAAGAGGGGGCCGCGCCCCCTCCCCCTTGCCCAATTTGAACTGCCCTTGGGGGGTGTCACCCTGTGGGCTGCCCTCTCCTACTCCCTTATGGCCCATTAGGGCCCATAACTTCCCCGGGGGGTTCCGGTAACCCCTCGGTTCCCCAATAAATATCCGAAACGTCCCAAAACCTTTCCGGTGTCCGAATACCTTTGTCCAATATATCAATCTTTACCTCTCGACCATTTCGAGACTCCCCGTCATGTCTGTGATCTCATCCGGGGCTCCAAACAAACTTCGGTCACCAAAACACATAACTCATAATACAAATTGTCATTGAACGTTAAGCGTGCGGACCCTATGGGTTCAAGAACTATGTAGACATGACTGAGACACATCTCCGGTCAATAACCAATAGCGGAATCTAGATGCTCATATTGGCTCCTACATATTCTAGGAGATCTTTATCGGTCAAACCGCATAACAACATACATTATTCTCTTTGTTATCGGTATGTTACTTGCCCGAGATTCGATTGTCGGTATCATCATACCTAGTTCAATCTCATTACCGGCAAGTCTCTTTACTCGTTCCGTGATGCATCACCCCGCAACTAACTCATTAGGTACATTGCTTGCAAGGCTTATAGTGATGTGCATTACTGAGAGGGCCCAGAGATGCCTCTCCAATACACGGAGTGACAAATCCTAATCTTGATCTATGCCAACTCAACGAACACCTTCGGAGACACCTGTAGAGCATCTTTATAATCACCCAGTTACATTGTGACGTTTGATAGCACACAAGGTGTTCCTCCGGTATTCGGAAGTTGCATAATCTCATAGTCAGAGGAATATGTATAAGTCATGAAGAAAGCAATAGCAATAAAACTAAACGATCATTATGCTAAGCTAACGGATGGGTCTTTTCCATCACATCATTCTCTAATGATGTGATCCCGTTCATCAAATGACAACACATGTTCATGGTCAGGAAACTTAACCATCTTTGGTTAAGGAGCTAGTCAAGTAGAGGCATACTAGGGACACTCTGTTTGTCTATGTATTCACACATGTACTAAGTTTTCGGTTAATACAATTATAGCAAGAATAATAAACATTATCATGATATAAGGAAATATAATAAAAAATTTATTATTGCCTCTTGGGCATATTTCCTTCAAGTGGTGTTGTTCTAGGACAAAGAGTTGGTAAGAAACTGAATGTTATTCATTATGCTAGTAAGACTCTGGACAATGCTCAAAGAAATTATGCTACTATTGAGAAAAAAATTTAGTAGTTGTGTTGGCATTTGATAAGTTTAGACCTTATGTTGTTGATTCCAAAGTTACTATTCACACTGATCATGCTGCTATTAAATACCTTATGGAACATATCATTAGTCCTTTTAAGGTATTTCAGGATGTTCTTAACCACTGTCCAGTGATCCACTCTTGGATTACTTTGGTACCTCCCTGCTAAACTTATAGCACGGCACACATCAGGACAGGTACACAGAATTGCATACATGATAGAACCTATGGCTGAGGCATAGGGAATGACTTTCATTTTCTCTCTATCTTCTGCAGTGGTCGGGCATTGAGTCTGACCCAACTTCACACCTTGTAACACAGGAAAGAACCCTTTCTTTGACTGGTCCATTTTGAACTTCTTCAAGACTTTATCAAGGTACGTGCTTTATAGATCTTGATGCCCAATATGTAAGCATCTTCACCGAGGTCTTTCATTGAAAAAATCTTATTCAAGTATCCTTTTATGCTATCCAGAATTTCTGTATTATTTCCAATCAATAATATGTCATCCACATATAATATTAGAAACGCTACAGAGCTCCTACTCACTTTCTTGTAAATACATACTTCTCCAAAAGTCTGTATAAAACCATTCGCTTTGATCACACTATCAAAGCGTATATTCCAACTCCGGGAGGCTTGCACCAGTCCATAAATGGATCGCTGGAGCTTGCACACTTTGTTAGCACCTTTAGGATTGAAAAAACCTTCTGGTTGCATCATATACAACTCTTCTTAAGATATCCATTAAGGAATGCAGTTTTGACATCCATTTGCCAAATTTCATAATCATAAAATGCGGTAATTGCTAACATGATTCGGACAGACTTAAGCATCACTACAGGTGAGAAGGTCTCATCGTAGTCAACTCCTTGAACTTGTCGAAAACCTTTCACAACAAGTCGAGCTTTGTAGACAGTAACATTACCGTCAACGTCAGTCTTCTTCTTGAATATCCATTTATTTTCTATGGCTTGCCGATCATCGGGTAAGTCAACCAAAGTCCACACTTTGTTCTCATACATGGATCCCGTCTCAGATTTCATGGCCTCAAGCCATTTCGTAGAATCTGGGCTCATCATCACTTCCTCATACTTCATAGGTTCGTCATGGTCAAGTAACATGACCTCCAGAACTGGATTACCGTATCACTCTGGTGCGGATCGTACTCTGGTTGACCTACGAGGTTCGGTAGTAACTTGATCTGAAGTTTCATGATCATCATCATTAGCTTCCTCACTAATTGGTGTGGGAATCGCTGGACCTGATTTCTGCGATGAACTACTTGCCAATTCGGGAGAAGGTACAATTACCTCATCAAGTGCTAATTTCCTCCCACTCACTTCTTTCGAGAGAAACTCCTTCTCTAGAAAGGATCCATTCTTAGCAACGAATATATTGCCTTCGGATCTATGATAGAAGGTGTACCCAACAGTTTCCTTTGGGTATCCTATGAAGACACATTTCGAGAGAAACTCCTTCTCTAGAAAGGATCCATTCTCATAAGCATCGCAGCCCCAAACTTTAAGAAACGATATCTTAGGTTTCTTGCCAAACCACAGTTCATATGGTGTTGTCGCAACGGATTTATATGGTGCCCTATTTAACATGAATGTAGTCGTCTCTAAAGCATAACCCCAAAATTATATCGGTAAATCGATAAGATACATCATAGATCACACCATATATAATAAAGTACGGTTACGATGTTCGGACACACCATTACGGTGTGGTGTTCCAGGTGGCGTGAGTTGCGAAACTATTCCACATTGTTTTAAATGAAGACCAAACTCATAACTCAAATATTCACCCCCATGATCATCTGTGAAGGTTAGAAAATAACGATACCCGCCGGGAGCCTCAACACTCATCGGACCGCATACATCAGTACATGTTATTTCCAATAAGTCAGTGGCTCGCTCCATTGTTACGAAGAACGGAGTCTTAGTCATCTTGCCCATGAGGCATGGTTCGCAAGCATCAAGTGATTCCAAAAGCCCATCGGCATGGAGTTTCTTCATGAGCTTTACACCAATATGACCTAAACAGCAATGCCACAAATAAGTTGCACTATCATTATTAACTTTGCATCTTTTGGCTTCAATATTATGAATATGTGTATCACTAAGATCGAGATTCAACAAAAATATACCACTCATCAAGGGTGCGTGACCATAAAAGATATTACTCATATAAATAGAACAACCATTATTCTCTGATTTAAATGAATAACCGTCTCGCATCAAACAATATCCAGATATAATGTTCATACTCAATGCTGGCACCAAATAACAATCATTTAGGTCTAAAACTAATCCCGACGGTATATGTAGAGGTAGCGTGCGGACGACGATCACATCGACTTTGGAACCATTTCCCATGCACATCGTCACCTCGTCCTTAGCCAATCTTCATTTAATCCATAGCCCCTGTTTCGAGTTGCAAATATGAGCAATAGAACCAGTATCAAATACCCAGGCGCTACTACGAGCATTAGTAAGGTACACATCAATAACATGTATATCGAATATACCTTTCACTTTTCAAGCCTTCTTATCCGCCAAATACTTGGGGCTGTTCCGCTTCCAGTGACCAGTCCCTTTGCAGTAGAAGCACTCAGGCTTAGGTCCAGACTTGGGTTTCTTCCCTTGAGCAGCAACTTGCTTGTTGTTCTTCTTGAAGTTCCCCTTCTTCCCTTTGCCCTTTTTTCTTGAAACTAGTGGTCTTGTTAACCATCAACACTTGATGCTCCTTCTTGATTTCTACCTCCGCAGCCTTTAGCATTCCGAAGAGCTCGGGAATTGTCTTTTCCATCCCTTGAATGTTATTTTTCATCACTAAGCCTTTGTAGCTTGGTGGCAGTGATTGAAGAACTCTGTCAATGACACTATCATCAGGAAGATTAACTCCCGGCTGAGTCAAGTGGTTATGGTACCCAAACATTCTGAGTATGTGTTCACTGACAGAACTATTCTCCTCCATCTTGCAGCTATAGAACTTGTTGGGGACTTCATATCTCTCAACTCGGGCATTTGCTTGAAATATTAACTTCAACTCTTGGAACATCTCATATTCTCCATGACATTCAAAACGTCTTTGAAGTCCCGATTCTAAGCCGTAAAGCATGGCACACTGAACTATCGGGTAGTCATCAGCTTTGCTCTGCTAGACGTTCATAACGTCTGGAGTTGCTCCTGCAGCGGGTCTTGCACCTAGCGGTGCTTCCAGGATGTAATTCTTCTGTGTAGCAATGAGGATAATCCTCAAGTTACGGACCCAGTCCGTGTAGTAGCTACTTTCAACTTAGCTTTCTCTAGGAACGCATTAAAATTCAAGGGAACGGTAGCACGGGCCATTGATCTACAACAACATAGATATGCAAAAACTATCAGGTAATAAGTTCGTGATAAATTAAAGTTCAATTAATCATATTACTTAAGAACTCCAGCTTAGATAGACATCCCTCTATTCATCTAAATGATCATGTGATCCATACCAACTAAACCATGTCTGATCATCACGTGAGATGGAGTAGTTTTCAATGGTGAACATCTCTATGTTGATCATATCTACTATATGATTCACGTTCGACCTTTCGGTCTCAGTGTTCCGAGGACATATTTGCATATGCTAGGGTCGTCAAGTTTAACCCGAGCATTATGCACATGCAAAACTGGCTTGCACCCGTTGTATGTGAACGTATAGCTTATCACACTCGATCAACACGTCGTGTCTCGGCATGACGAACTGTAGCAATGATGCATACTCAGGGAGAACACTTATGCCTTGAAATTTAGTGAGGGATCATCTTAGAATGCTACCGCCGTACTAAGAAAAATAAGATGCATAAAGGATAAACATCACATGCAATCAAAATATGTGGCATGACATGGCCATCATCATCTTGTGCCTTTGATCTCCATCTCCAAAGCACCGTCATGATCTCCATCATCACCGGCTTGACACCTTGATCTCCATCGTAGCATCATTGTCGTCTCGCCATCTATTTCTTCTACGACTATCGCTACCGCTTAGTGATAAATTAAAGCAATTACATGGTGATTTCATTTCATACAATAAAGCGACAACCATAAGGACTTCGTGGCCATCACGATCCAAGCGATCCAAGTACCGAACTTACGGCACCTCCGTGTTCAGCACACGTTCAGCATGATGACGTCCCTCGAGCTCTTGATCCAGTACAGGGTTGAGGGAGAGTTCCGTCAGCACGACAGCATGGCGATGGTGTTGGTGATGTGATTCATGCAGGGCTTCGCCTAAGCACTACGACAATATGACCGAGGTGGTAAACTATGGAGGGGGCACCGCACACGGCTAAGAAACAAATGTTGTGCCTTTGGGGTGCCCCCTGGCCACGTATATAAAGGAGGGGGAGGAGGAGGCCAGCGGCCAAGGAGGGCGCGCCAAGGGGGGAGTCCAACTAGGATTCCCAATCCTAGTTGGATTCCCTTTCCTATTCCAAGAGGGGGAAGGAGGGAAGGAGAGGGAGAGGAAAGAGGGGGCCGCCCCCCTCCGCCTAGTCCAATTCGGACTGCCCTTGGGGGGGCGCCACCCTCTGGACTGCCCTCTCCTACTCCCTTATGGCCCATTAGGGCCCATAACTTCCCCGGGGGGTTCCGGTAACCCCTCGGTTCCCCGATAAATATCCAAACTGTCCCGAAACCTTTCCAGTGTCCGAATACCTTTGTCCAATATATCAATGTTTACCTCTTGACCATTTTCAGACTCCTTGTCATGTCCGTGATCTCATCCGGGACTCCGAACAAATTTTGGTCACCAAAACACATAACTCATAATACAAATCGTCATCGAACGTTAAGCGTGCGGACCCTACGGGTTCGAGAACTATGTAGACATGACCGAGACACATCTCCGGTCAATAACCAATAGCGGAACCTGAATGCTCATATTGACTCCTACATATTCTACGAAGATCTTTATCGGTCAAACCACATAACAACATATGTTATTCCGTTTGTTATGGTATGTTACTTACCCAAGATTCGATCGTCGGTATCATCATACCTAGTTTAATATCGTTACCGGCAAGTCTCTTTACTCATTTTGTAATGCATCATCCCACAACTAACTCATTCGTCACATTGCTGGCAAGTCTTATAGTGATGTGCATTACCGAGAGGGCTCATAGATACCTCTCCGATACACGGAGTGACAAATCCTAATCTTGCTCTATGCCAACTCAACAAACACCTTTGGAGACACTTGTAGAGCATCTTTATAATCACCTAGGTACGTTGTGATGTTTGATAGCACACAAGGTGTTCCTCCAATATTCGGGAGTTGCATAATCTCATAGTCAGAGGAATATATATAAGTCATGAAGAAAGCAATAGCAATAAAACTAAACGATCATTATGCTAAGCTAACGGATGGGTCTTGTCCATCACATCATTCTCTAATGATGTGATCCCGTTCATCAAATGACAACACATGTTCATGGTCAGGAAACTTAACCATCTTTGGTTAAGGAGCTAGTCAAGTAGAGGCATACTAGGGACACTCTGTTTGTCTATGTATTCACACATGTACTAAGTTTTCGGTTAATACAATTATAGCATGAATAATAAACATTATCATGATATAAGGAAATATAATAAAAAATTTATTATTGCCTCTTGGGCATATTTCCTTCAAGTGGTGTTGTTCTAGGACAAAGAGTTGGTAAGAAACTGAATGTTATTCATTATGCTAGTAAGACTCTTTACAATTAATGCTCAAAGAAATTATGCTACCACCGAGAAAGAATTTTTAGTAGTTGTGTTGGCATGTGATAAGTTTAGACCTTATGTTGCTGATTCCAAAGTTACTATGCACATTGATCATGCGGCTATTAAATACCTTATGGAAAAGAAAGATGCTAAACCTAGACTGATTAGGTGGGTTCTTTTACTTCAAGAATTTGACTTGCATATTATTCATAGGAAATGAGCTGACAATCTTGTAGCAGATAACTTTTCTAGGATGGAAAATGTTCTTGATGACCCACTGCGTATTGATGATAGTTTTCCTGATGAGCAACTAGTTGTTATATATGCTTCTCGTAATAATCCTTTGTATGTAGACTATGCTAATTACATTGTTGTTAAATATATAGCACCTAGTTTCACATACCAAGAAAAGAAAAAAGTTCTTCATGGATTTAGGACATTACTTTTGGGATGACCCACATATATATAAAGAAGGAGTAGATGGGGATGGCACCACACTGGAGACAGAACCGCACATAAGGTATTACAATCTGGCTTTTATTGGCCTACTCTCTTCAAAGATGCTCGTAAGTTTGTCCTTTCTTGCGATGAATGTCAAAGAATTTGTAATATTGGTAGACGTTAGGAAATGCCTATGAATTATTCACTTGTTATTGAACCATTTGATGTTTGGGGATTTGATTATATGGGACATTTTCCTTCCTCTAATTGATACTCATATTTTGGTTGTTGTTGATTATGTTACTAAGTGGATAGAAGATATTCCAACTAGTAGTGCTGATCATAACACTTCTATTAAAATGCCTAAAGAAATTATTTTCCTAAGGTTTGGAGTCCCTAGATATTTAATGACCGATGGTGGTTCATATTTTATTCATGGTGCACCTCGTAAAGTTCTTGATAAATATGATGTTAATCATAGAATTGCATCACGTTATCATCCTTAGTCTAGTGGTAAAGAATTGAGCAATAGAGAAATAAAATTAATTTTGCAAAAGACTATTAATAGATCCAGAAAGAATTGGTCCAAGAAACTAGACGATGCACTATGGGCTTATAAAACTGCTTATAAAAACCCTATGGGAATGTCTCGATATAAAATGGTCTATGGAAAATATACCTCTTGAATTAGAACATAAATCTTATTGGGCAATAAAAGAACTTAACTGTGATTTCAAGCTTGTTGGTGAAAATATGTTATTTCATATTAGCTCATTAGATGAATGGAGGACACAAGCTTATGAAAATGCCAAATTGTTTAAAGAAAAGTTAAAGGATGGCATGACAAAAGAATCCAAAAACGGGAATTTAAAGTTGGGGATCAAGTTCTTTTGTACAACTCTCGTTTCATATTCTTTGCAGGAAAATTTCTCTGTAAATGGGAAAGACCATATATCGTCGAAGAAGTTTATTGCTCAGTAGCTATTAAGATCAACAACGCCGAAGGCACTAATCCGGGAGTGGTTAATGGGAAAAGAATTAAACATTATATCTAATATATGCACATTAATGTTGAAAGTAATATTATTCAATTGATGACACCGGAGGAGCATATAGAAGCACAACTGCGGGATGCTGGTAACGCGACACTGCGATTAGAGACCCTTTGACGAAACTATGTGTGATGCATTAATCGCAAATGGTGATGTAAAAAACCGTTAAAAATAAGCAAAGCGTTTGCGATGGCGGAAACATCAAACATGGTTTCGATTTTAATTGCGTGTGCAATACAAAGCACACGGTTGATCCATCTGAATTGTCTGCGATGAGATAGAACAACAGAAATGGGCAGCCATATCAAGGTGTGTGCGATATATGCCATACAGTTCACTCAGATGAACTGTTTGCTATTAGGGAGTGCAACAGAAATGGTTAGCGAGATCAAGGTGTGTGTGATATATGGCATATGGTTCACTCGGATGAACTGTTTTCGATTAGGGAACACAACAGAAATGGTTCAACTTAACAAGATGTGTGTGATATGCGGCATATAGTTCACATAGTTGAACTGTTTGCGATGAGCCAAAAGAATACAAACGAGTCATGTAAAAAAGATGTGTGTGATACACGGCAAACATCCGACTTGGATGAACTATTTGCGATGAGAAACTACAACACATACAGTTACTACATTTATTTCGTGTGCGATTCTGTGTGTACAAAGAACTTTAAAAATTGCGAACTAGTTGCTTGCGGTGGCTAGGAGTATCGCACATGATGGGTCTGCGAGTACTCGTGTGAGATGATTAGTAAGTTACACATATGTTTCCTTATGTTAACACGTGTGTGAATTTGCAATATGGATAGTTAATATGCAAATGCCTTCTGGACATCGGGCACATGCTTAAACTCAATGAACTGTGTACGATACTAATCCTTTCCATGAAAATTTAAGAACTTGGTTAACAACACTTGAGTAACATATATATAGTGGTTACACTATTCAACAAAAGGAGGATCTTCGTAACACGGTTCTGACAACCATATGGTCCATATCTACATACTTAACATAGTAACAACTATATCACATTTTAAGAGGTTGAGGGCCAACAACCATATGGTCCATACCTACATACTTAAGATAGTAATAGATAGCACATTTTAAGAGGCTGAGGACCAACAACCACAACTATCCGCTGGAAGCAGCTTGATCATGGCGACTCGGGATCTCGTCAATAAAAGGAAGAGCCCTCCTGTGCCTTGGTAGAGCATGAGTAGAACAGTGTCTCCAATTTTCCAATATGGATGCATTGCCACGACAAGCGAGAACTTGTTAATTTGAATGGTTCCATTTCTACGGGAAATGCAGTACCTTGCAATCACTTTGGCGTTATTAGCAGGCACAAGTGTAATTCGACCACGCTGCGAAATCGATCCAGGAACTGCTACAACAGGCAATTTCTGTTGAAATGTAGAATAAAAACCAATTATAACATATCGTTGAAGATATATATAGTTTATGAGCATCAACATAAAAATAAGACTTTGTACCAACGTTTTGTGCACACAATTGGTCTTGTTCAATGTGTGCACCATAGGTATAATTGATCTCATCCAAAATCCAGCGTTCATACATTGCGCTATCTCTGTCAGATTATCAACAAAGTTTGTGACATGCTTCAAGTCCTTCTAGTGAAATTTGGTACGCTTAGTAACATACAGATCGTTCACTATGCATCCAACATATCCTACTTAAAAGGTGGAAAGGTATTATTTATTCAGAACATGGCAGAAGAATATATATTGTGCTTAAATTGGTAAATAGAATTTGTTACTAACTAGGAACGGAGTCAGAAAATGAAATCGGAATTGGTTTCTTAAATAGTGATCAATTAGTCAGAACAAATACCCTGATTTTGCTAAGTAATATTCCAGCATGGAGAAAGTTGAAAGGACACTAACCTCGATCATACTTTGATCGGCTGATGACGTTGGGGAATTAAACATCCATGTTAATTAGACCAGGCTGTGCTGCACGTACTAGAATTTTATTGCCAGCTTTCAGTTCATAACACTTAGACATTTTTCTCCAAAGGTCCGCATCAAAATAGGAGTGACCATCTTTATCAAGTTTTACGCTAGTAAATCCATGTTGCGTTGTCAATATGACATCCATGGAGTCATCAACAAAGTAAAGCCCAAGACTTCCTTCTACTCCTGTTCTTGCAAAGAAAGGGATGTACTGCTTGAAATGAAAATTAAGATCGTAAATTAGATATATTGAAATAACAGAGCAAGATGCAAATATGGGAGTAACTGATAGAATATATCAATATATAGATGAAAGTGAAGTACAAAAGTATATAATTAAAAATAGATAATGTAACAAAGATTTGATGCAAAATGAGAGTAACTGAACGAACAATACATCATATATTTGCCTAATATAGGGGGGAGGAAACGGCTTCGACATCTAGGCTGCACGTGGCACTGTACCTTTTATCCAAATGTACCAACAGACGGTATATATTCACAAATTTAGGCCATGCGGACTATGGTAGGTTAAGATTTCACATACTGAGCGCTCCCTGAAGTCATCCAGAATGGTGAGATAGAACTTCGTTTCCGACTGGCCGCGACCACACTTGCTTGATTTGTGCTCACACTATGGACACATGAATGAAAACCCTCGAATCAGCTAGAAGAAAAATGAATCCATGGCGATTTCCGCCGGTTGATTAACAACGACAGATGGACTACGATAAGAGATGAGTGAATATTTTGCTAACTTGATTACCTTCTCCATGAGGAAAATTCCCGGCCCAATCCCGCAGAAAACCCAAATCGACCAGAGTCTAGAACGTCAGTGCAGATAGGCGGCGGAAAGCGGTAGGGGTGAAATCCCGTGTTATTTCGAGCGCGACCTCCACCCGCCGACGACAGCCGTTGAGCTTAGGGAGGCTTCCACGATAGAAGTTGATGAGGTGTAGAGTTGCGGAGGAGTCCGCGGCGAGTGGGCGGGGACAAAGTGGGCGATGGTTTTGTTTTTCCTTTTGCATGTGTGGGTGAACACAAACGGTTCACAGAGGCGACGGAGATGAATCATGTGCGATAGTAAATCACCAAGATTGAAGGGGAATCCAAATTTCCTTTGTCCTTTGTCCATGAGTTCTTTTCTATGATGAACATACACCCTGCAAATCACCGTGTTCAAATTTGGCACTTTTCCGGGTTCATTTACCATATTTAGGGGATTATGCGCATTTTCTAGGCATTAATGCACATAATTCAAATTCAAACAATCGGTCCATGAAAAGATGCATGAGAATGGTCTGGAAAACCATGATCATGCTATTTAGTAAATTCTCATGCCTTTTATAAGGAATGGGAAGATATTTCACGGAAATGTGTGGCAATACAAACACGTCTTTTATTGGTTTTTCAATTGTAGAAAAATGAAATACATGCTTGAAAAACATGACGGCTGGCATGGTGCCATGGTATGGCCTCACCATGCCCTAGTACAAATTTGAGAAGGTTTGGCTTATGTCGTCCTCCACACCATTCATAAATCGAACCATCACCGAGGAATTTTCATGGTTTCGAGGGGGAAATCAACAAGATTGAAGGGGCCAGGAATCCAAATTCCCTTCCTAGCTTATCATTCAGTTTTTTCTACAATCAACATACCCCCTTGAATGCAACCTGTTCAAGTTTGGCATTTTTTGGGCTCATTTACCATATTTAGGGGATTATGTGCATTTTTTAGGCATTAATCCACATAATTGAAATTTGAACAATCGGTGCATGAAAAGGTGCACAAGAACGGTCTGGAAAAACCATACTCGTGGTATTTAGTAAATCCGCATGCCTTTTACAAGGAATGAGCAGAGATTTCAAGGGAATGTGTGGCAATAGTCAACCACAGACGCGTCATTTACTGGGTTATCAACTATAGAAAAATGAAATACGTGCTTGAAAAACATGACGCCTGGCATGGTGCCATGGTATGTGCTACTTCTTGAGCTTGTTTTGGTTTTTCCCTCGAAGAAGAAAGGGTGATGCAGCACGGTAGAGATAAGTATTTCCCTCAGTTAAGAACCAAGGTATCAATCCCATAGGAGAAACGTGCAAGTCCCTAATAGATGCACCTGCAAAAACAATCAAACACTTGCACCCAACGCAATAAAGGGGTTGTCAATCCCTTCATGGTCACTTGCAAAGGTGAGATCTGATAGAGATAGATTGAACTAAACAAAAGATCAAATATTATTGGTTTTTTTATTTATAGATGTAAAAATAAAATATTGCAAAATAGTAGATCGGAAACTAATATGATGGAAAATAGACCTGGGGGCCATAGGTTTCACTAGAGGCTTCTCTCATGAAGGCAAATAATACGATGGGTAAACAAATTACTGTCGAGCAATTGATAGAAAAGCACAAAGTTATGACGATATCCAAGGCAATGATTATGCAATATAGGCATCATGTCCATGTCAAGTAGACCGACTCCTGCGTGCATCTACTACTATTACTCCACACATCGACCGCTGTCCATCATGCATCTAGAGTATTACGTTCATAAAGAGTGGAGTAATGCCTTAAGTAAGATGGCATGATGTAGAGGAATGAACTCAAGCAATATGATGAAAACCCCGTGTTTTTTATCCCGCTGGCAACAATTGAATACGTGTCTCGCTACCCCTACTTTGTCACTGGGTGAAATCATGCAAGATTGAACCCAAAGCTAAGCACCTCTCCCATTGCAAGAAAAACCAATCTAGGTAGCCAAACCAAACCAATAATTCAAAGAGAAATACAAAGATATCAAATCATGCATATAAGAATTCAGAGAAGATTCAAATAATATTCATAGATAAGCTGATCATATTTAAATCCACAATTTATCGGATCTTGACAAACACACTGCAAAAGAAGATTACATTGGATGGATCTCCAAGAACATCAAGGAGAACATGGTATTGAGAATTAAAGAGAGAGAAGAAGTCATCTAGCTACTAGCTATGGACCCATAGGTCTGTGGTAAACTACTCACGCTTCATCGGAAGGGCAATATAGTTTACGTAGATGCCCTCCGTGATCAAATCCCCCTCTGGCAGGATGCCAGAAAAGGCCTCAAGATGGGATCTCACGGGAACAGAAGGTTGCGTCGGTGGAAAGTGTTTTCCTGTATGCTTCTGGTGGTTTTGGAATATATGTGAATATATAGGAGGAAGAGCTAGGTCAGGGGAGTCCCGAAGGGCCCACAAGGTAGGGCGGCGCCCCCCTAGGGCGCGCCCTCCACCCTTGCCGCCGCCTCATGGCTCTTCTGGCTTGGACTCCAAGTCCCCTGGGTGTCTTCTGGTCCAAGAAAAATCATCATGAAGTTTTATTCCGTTTGGACTCCGTTTAGTATTCCTTTTCTATGAAGCTCAAAAATAAGGAAAAACATAAACTGGCACTGGGCTCTAGGTTAATAGGTTAGTCCCAAAAATAATATAAAATAGCATATTAATGCATACTAGCAAAAGGGCCCGTGCGTTACAGCGGGTCCATCTCTCTTTCAACATCAATATATTGAGTAGAAACAGATCATCATGGCTCATAAACTTGGTGCAAATCTCTTACATCCTAAATGTTAGTAGAACATTCTCATATGGATGCATTTTGTAGCTTACACTATTACACAATGTATAATACATCCTAGATTATGTGACCAAGCCATGTAATTTTCTTTTATGACCGGTTGTGGTCCATTCTCTTTAATGCACTATTCCAGTTGCGATTTTGATGTATTTTCTTTTATTACAACTTTCAATTATTTTGATTTAATTTGCAACCATACAACTCCGACGAAATAAAAATGTCATATTATGTCAAATCTGATCATATAGTGATGGATTATGCATTTTAGTGGAATCCATCGCTAAGGATACAAATCAGTTTTTACTTAAAATACTATTTAATTTAAGTAGGGTATATTACTTTGTATTAATTTTCTTTTATTCTGAAAACGCTTCTGCATGCAAGTTTGGTCGATTATGATTTGTTTTTATCAGTATAACATTTTTTTATTTTGTAACTATATGTGTTGAATTGTTGATTATGGCACATATCTTCTACTCTTTACCAATTATCTAGGGATTTTATTACTTAATATGCAGAAATAGATGGAGAAATAAAAAAACATAGCTGTCATGTGGCAGTACAGGTTTGAGCTGTGAGCCAAGAATGCTTGTAGCTATCCTTGTAGCATGTCTCCATACTCCCAAATGTGTCAAGGAGGCGGCTGCTGTCGATTGACGGAGACGACGATCTTGATGCCATCTGTGCGTGTGGTTGAGCCCTTGCCTCGTCGAGTCATACCATAATTTTTCTGGCCCCTCCCTTTTTATTTTTAATAACCGACCGTCTCTTTGCGGCAATGCATGTGCGTGTTTTACGTAACGTGTGCATGTCTTACTCCATCAATGTCTCAGGATATTCCTTCATCACAGCAACCTGATCCCTCCCTCTTCGCATCTTCATTTTTTCTAATTAATTAGCCACTATATTAGGTCTCTCTTCCTTGGCTTCATCATTGTCCCTCGTTATCTCTCTCTGAGATCTAATTTTGAAATAGTTTTGATTCCCCAGTTGCTCCTTGAGACCCTGAAACCTAAAAGACATATATAAATTAGAAGAATTTAATTTAAGATAGCAAGGTGGGACTATTTATAAATAGGCAAATTAATGGATTGGTGGGCTAATTTTGTGTGCGCACATAGGCCCACCAGGGGCGCCAGATTGGACCAGCCGGGGACAGACGATGTCGGACTATTTCCTTATGTATCTAATCCTCAACATTTACGCAATTGTGGAGTAGAGCAGCTAGATGCTGCCTTTGCGATGGAGAGGAATGCAGTGGGTACGATCCCCCATGCTGCTGACACTATTTTTTTGCCCCCTGAGTTAAAGGAAAATAAAAGTGGACCAGGCCCAGCACGGCGGGCGTGCGGCCCAACAGTTGTCGGACTTAAGGTGGCAAATTAAAGCGGCATATGTCCTCGAAGTAGTACCACCTTGTATATATATCTTCTTATTAAAAGGCAAAAATCACCGCTCGAACTGAAAGCATAAATTCATGGAAAGAAGCGTATTGTGACGGTGAACCCATGGAGTCAATTCCATAACAGACTGAAGGGAAAACTTAATGGGACATATGCTATGCATCCAGGAGACTTCATCTGTCCATGTGTTTGTCAATCGAACACGCAACATCATAATGTAAATAATTAACATTTAGGCGCTCGCTTTGCCACTTAAGTCATTGCATCTTTGTGATGACCTCCTTTGACTAATATAGCGGCGGCTTCATCTCCTGTTCTGAGGAGATAGAAGGTGAATTAAGTCTAACGGACTATCACAAGAGGCTCTTGCAAGCAAGAAAATCTAGGTTTCACAAGCATGCACACTCAAAAAAAAAGATCACAAGATGACAAAAATATGGCAATTCGATTAGAAGGCATATATCGGATCGCATAAGTGCTAGTTATGATTAGCGTGTACGTGAGGTTGCATGCACACAGGTCTTATAGAAAAGTTGTAGGTCCTCGTTGCTCTATAGTTTTAGCAGCTCATAAAATCCCTCCGTCCAATTCTTTTAGCTGCCATCTGCATGTTTAATCATGCTGTTCAATCAATATACAGGTTTCTCTCACCTGCCATTTGACAAACGCATGCATTCGGAGATTATAATTAGAGAGCTTTCATTCCTTATTTCTATGATCTGACTGATTTCCATCCTTATATTCCTTAACACCCTCTTCCTTATTTTGTCTCATTTTCTTCTTTTTTCCTGGCACGTATTCCTTATTCGAAGGATTTCCATCCTTATATTCCTTATTGTTTGTCTCCATTCCTCTCCTTTCCTTATTTCTTGGTCTTAATCCTTTCATTCCTCCTTTGCATATTAATTCCTAAGACCACTCCTTGATAACAGGAATCTTAAAAACATATATAAATTGGAAGAAATTTATGTAATGGGGCGATGTGGGATTTTGTGTAGCGTCGAAGCTGTGCAACGTTGATGGGCCAGTCCATAGTCTTTTATTTGGTATAAGGGGTGATGTGGAACTAATAGAGAAGCAATCCTATTTGAATACACAAGGTGACTTAGTCTAGTAGGCCAGGACCTATAGGTAGCAAACGTGAGGTCGCGTGTGAAAGATCGTGGATGTCGTCTAGAGGGGGGTGAATAGGCGTTTTGAAATATTTACGGTTGAGGCTTGAACAAATGCGGAATAAACCTAGCGGTTAATTTGTCAAGCACAAAACCTACAACAACTAGACTCATCTATGTGCACCAACAACTTATGCTAAGCAAGATAAACTACTAAGTGATAGCAAGATATATGACACGAAACAATATGGCTATCACAAAGTAAAGTGCATAAGTAAAGGGCTCGGGTAAGAGATAACCGAGGCACGCGTAGACGACGATGTATCCCGAAGTTCACACCCTTGCAGATGCTAATCTCTGTTTGGAGCGGTGTGGAAGCACAATGCTCCCAGAGAAGCCACTAGGGCCACCGTAATCTCCTCACGCCCTCGCATAATGCAAGATGCCGTGATTCCACTAAGGGACCCTTGAGGGCGGTCACCGAACCCGTACAAATGGCAACCCTTGGGGGCGGTCACCGAACCCGTACACTTTGGCAACCCTTGGGGGCGGTCACCGGTACCCGTCAAATTGCTCGGGGCGATCTCCACAACCTAATTGGAGACCCCGACGCTTGCCCGGAGCTTTACACCACAATGATTGAGCTCCGAACACCACCAACCGTCTAGGGCGCCAAGGCACCCAAGAGGAACAAGCTCTAGGGTGCCCAAACACCCAAGAGTAATAAGCTTCTCAAACTTTACTTCCACGTATCACCGTGGAGAACTCAAATCGATGCACCAAATGCAATGGCAAGGGCACACGTAGTGCCCAAGTCCTTCTCTCTCAAATCCCACCGAAGCAACTAATGCTAGGGAGGAAAATGAGAGGAAGAACAAGAAGGAGAACACCAAGAACTTCAAGATCTAGATCCAAGGGGTTCCCCTCACACAGAGGAGAAAGTGATTGGTGGAAATGTGGATCTAGATCTCCTCTCTCTTTTTCCTCAAAAACTAGCAAGAAACCATGGAGGGATTGAGAGTTAGCAAGCTCGAAGAAGGTCAACAATGGGGGAAGAACACGAGCTTAAAGGATAAGGTTCATTGGGAAGAAGACCCCCTTTTATAGGAGGGGGAAAATCCAACCGTTATGTGCTCAGCCCGCACACGAGCGGTACTACCGCTCCACGAGCGGTACTACCGCTCAGGCGGAAGAACACAGGGAAAAGGAGAAACAAAACATGAACCTTGGGGCGGTAGTACCGCATATAAGCGGTACTACCGCTCACCCCAGTGGTACTACCGCTGGAGGAGCAGAACACGGGACCAAAAGAGGCAGGCAAAGCAGAGTATGGCGGCAGTGAAGCAGAAACGGTACTACCACCCGACCGGAGCGGTACTACCGCTTAGGCGGTACTACCATGCCTTACTGCCGTGCAACTACTGCTAAAACCGACACGAAAAGAGCAGAACCCAAAATCGAGGCGGTAGAAGAGCGGCACTGCAGCGGTACTATGGCTGAGAGCTCCAAGCTGGACTACCGCTTGGGCTCGCGGTACTACCGCTGGGACCAGACAAAAACCACACTCAAGAGAACAAGAACTGCCATAACTTCTGCATATGAGCTCCGAATTGAGCAAACTCAAGCTTGTTGGAAGCAAGACGACGAGTAGCATCAAAACAGCGACTGATTATAGTAAGAAGAGGCAGGGGAGGTATGCCTAACAAATGGAGGAGTGAGACCTCCAACAGAGAAGAACGAGCATAACCTCCAACGTTGAAAACATCATAGAAGATGCATGTGAACTCCGTTTTTGATGAACTCGAGCTGTCATCAAGATGACCATAAGCTCTAAGACTCACAAAGAGAACCAAACAAGAATCAAGAAAGATGATGCAAGGATGCAATGGTTTGAGCTATCAACGAACGATACGATCAAGCTACTCATCGAGAGCCCCCCTTGATAGTACGGCAATCGATCCTATAACCCGGTCTCCCAACTACCATCATGAGACCGGTAAAATAGAAAACCTATCAAGGGCAAACCTTTGCCTTGCACATGGTCCACTTGACCTAGATGATGATGATCTTCACTCCCTCAAGTTGGACCATCTTTCTTGATTGTGTTGACTCGATGAAGACTAGTTGATTTGTAGCGACCAGACCTCAAACAGTCTGATCTCTGTGCTCCGGTGTCATCCCTGGATCAGTAATGCTGACACCACACAGTACTCGGAGGATTTATAGCAGAGTAGCAATCACACACTTATTACATCGAGTGTCTCAAAAGAGAACTTATTACAATAAATATGGCTTAAGGCCATCTAATAACGATAACAACGGAAGGCTTGGAAGATAAGTGAGTCCATCAACTCCAACGGCATCACTGAGTATAGAACCACGACCTAAAAACTCCTTAATCATCGTCTGAAAAGTCTGCAACATTAACGTTGCAGCCCGAAAACGGGTCAGCACATGAAATATGCTGGCAAGGTAACACATAGAGAGTAATGGAATGCAACAGCTATACTATATGCATATTTGGCTGGTGGAAAGCTCTATGGTTACAGTTTTTGCGTAAAGCCAATTTTTCCCTACTTCAAAGGAATAAATTTAATTACTATCAGGGTGGTTGTTAAACATTGAGAATGGTTGACAGCATTCTCAATCCCAATTAAAATAACATCATTAAAACCCATCAAAATTAATATAGAGTAACATGTTGAGATTCACATGAAAATCCAAGTACTAGATACTCAAGATGTCCATAACCGGGGACACGACTAACCATGATTAGTTTGTTACACTCTGCAGAGGTTTGCGCACTTTTCCCCACAAGACTCGATCGCCTCCATTTGGTTTCTCGCACTACAGGGTGTTTGAGAAGACGGATGACCGAGACATAGTCTTTCAGAAGCGCTAGCACCTTACGATCGGGTAGACCGTACCACCTACATCCCCTACATCTGCTAGTCTACCACTGTAAGAGTTCGCACAACTTAGTCAACTATGCCAGAGCCCATAATGGCTTGTGGCTGCACACGGAAGTTTCTAGTATGAATAATCTCATGATCCCTTTGAGCCTGGGTGGCGGTCCAAAATAAAAACAGGCAAGTCCTGAAAACCCCAGGTGCCTCAATCCACCCATATGTGTGTTTAAGTTGCCACCTTATATAAACCATTAATTATCAATCTCACATCTGTCATGGATTTCGCTCACCCAATCCACGTCTACTAGCATAGCATGGCATAATAAGCAAACGTAGAAGTAACTCCCAAAGGTTTGATAATAAACAGGTAATAGGTACTACCTCATCTACTTCCCATCCCACAATTTAATTAGATCCTAATCATGCAATGTGTGAGGATTGATCTAATGCAATAAAACTGGGTTGTAGAAAAGGTATGATCAAAGTGTTACTTGCCTTGCTGATGATCTGCGAAACCTAGAGATTCAACGTAACAGGCGGCGCACTCCGGGTATTCTATCGCAGACAAACAACAAGCATACAATAAGTACTCATCTAATGCACGGGTAAAACTCAAATAGAAGATCTAACCAGAAAGTTCAACTTAAGAACCCTGGTTTGCAAAAAGAATCAAATCGAACGAAGCAAAAGAAATCAAACGGCAAAAGAAATCAACTTTGTTCTAGTAATCTGGATCTAGGGCAAATTTTACAGTAGCAAAAACATGTTTAAGTTGATTACTCGGAAAGAGGGTTTCGAGACGAAACTCCAGGCGCTTGAATCGCCTGATTCCGATAAACGAGCGAAAAGTTATACTAAAATGAAAATCGGATCAGAAATCGCGATCAGAAAATAACCGCGAAAATCCAACAAAAATAAAAACGACGAACAGAATTTTTTTTTAAACAGCACGGAAAACGAGGCGGCGGCGAACCTCGGGCGGCGCGCTGCTCCGGCGAGTCGGCGGCGGCGGCGGCTGTAGGCGGTGGCTAGGGTTAGGGTGGCTGGCGGCTGGCGGCTGGGCTCGGGCCTCGGGCGCGCCTTATAAAGGCCCTGGCCAGGCGGTGTCCTGGCCGAGTACGGCCCAAAGTCGGTTCCGCGTTTTTTTTTAATAATTCCTCTCGGAAGAAAAATAAAAAAAATACTAAATGGACTCCAAAAATCACGAAATAAATTTTGCCGGGTTTCTAAAATCAAGCCCGATAAAGTGAACATTTATATGGGCCCAAACTACAACTTTGAAAAACGCGCATTTTTCCTAAATTCAAATAAAAATACCGAAAAACTCCGAAATAAAACTTATTTGATTTTTTTATTAAATCCTCAATATTTCTATATTTTGGGAAAGTCATTTTATTCCCTCTCTCATATTTTTGTAATAGAAATAATTGATGATAAAATAAATAAAATCAAATGATCCTGTTTACGTAATTTGAGAAAACTCAAATATGTAAATAACGAAATTCCCAACTCTCTCCGTGGGTCCTTGAGTTGCTTAGGATTTTCTAGGATCAAAACCAAAAGCAAAGTAAAATATGATATGCATGATGACCTAATGTATAACATTCCAAACTGAAAATTTGGGATGTTACATGATTGCTCCCCCATACTCCATTATGGGTGAGCCACTCTTCCGCACATCTTCACAAGTCCATTGTCACCACAAAGGATGGCAAGCTTCAAGCATTTGATCTCTTCGTGATGCTCCATTTGAACTTGCACACCGCAACCTTTCTTGATTGTGTTGACTCGATGAAGACTAGTTGATTGCTCCCCCATACTCCACTATGGGTGAGCCACTCTTTCGCACATCTTCACAAGTCCATTGTCATCACAAAGGACGGCAAGCTTCAAGGAGTTGATCTCTTCGTGATGCTCCACTTGAACTTGCACACCGCAACCTTACCCCACCAAGAACCCTCACGAAGACCATGGGTTAGTACACAAAGCGTAATTGACAATGCTTACCATACCATGGGATCACTTGATCCCTTTCGGTACATCTTCTACGCTTTGTGGGTTGATCAACTTGATTCACTCTTTGACTTAGTCTTGATCAACCTCTCACAAGTCCAATCTTTAGGTAATTCCTTGAATAGCACCTTGGTCGACACAAACTCTCCTTGAGACCAACACATGTACTCCAAGAAAAGCCTATGGATAAAACCTTCAAATATAACTCAAGGCAACCATTAGTCCATAGAGATTGTCATCAATTACCAAAACCAAACATGGGGGCACCACATGTTCTTTTAGCGTGTTCAAATCCCACATCAACAATATTTTTTTGTCGCGTACGGGCATGCGGATCAGCGTGTCGCGGGAGGCCCAGGTGGGTGCGCGGGCTGGGCCAGATGTTGAAAAGCAGACTGCAGCAGGGCTTTATATTACGATTTTGTCTATACGAATCGTAAAAGCGTATTACGACTAGGCGGAAGCGTATTGTGACGGTGAACCCACAGAGTCAATCCATGCTTTATTATTAGGGAAAGATAAACATCCAAAACAGATAATATAATAGCATGGAACCATAAAAAATTATAGATACGTTGGAGACGTATCAAGCATCTCCAAGCTTAATTTCTGCTCGTCCTCGAGTAGGTAAATGATAAAAACAGACTTTTTGATATGGAATGCTACCTAACATATTTATCCATGTAATTTTATTTATTGTGGCATGAATGTTCAGATCCATAAGATTCAAAACACAAGTTTAATATTGCCATAAAAAGATTATACTTCAAGCATACTAATAAAGTAATCATGTCTTCTCAAAATAATATGGCCAAAGAAAGCTATCCCTACAAAATCATATAGTCTGGCTATGCTCCATCTTCATCACACAAAGTATTTAAATCATGCACAACCCCGATGATAAGCCAAGCAATTGTTTCATACTTTTGATGTTCTCAAACCTTTTCAACTTTCATGCAATACATGAGCGTGAGCCATGGATATAGCACTATAGGTGGAATAGAATATGGTGGTTGTGGAGAAGACAAAAAGAAAGAGATAGTGTGACGCCCCCGATTTAATCGTACACTAATCATACACGCAAACGTGTACGATCAAGATCAGGGACTCACGGGAAGATATCGCAACACAACTCTACAAATAAAAAAAGTCATACAAGCATCATATTACAAGCCAGGGGCCTTGAGGGCTCGAATACAAGAGCTCGATCATAGACGAGTCAGCGGAAGCATCCATATCTGAGTACAGACATAAGTTAAACAAGTTTTCCTTAAGAAGGCTAGCACACACTGGGATACAGATCGAAGGAGGAGCAGGCCTCCTGCCTGGGATCCTCCTAACTACTCCTGGTCGTCGTCAGCGGGCAGCACGTAGTAGTAGGCACCTTCGGTGTAGTAGGAGTCGTCGTCGAAGGTGGCGTCTGGCTCCTGGGCTCCAACATCTGGTTGCGACAACCAGGTAGAAGGGATAGGGGGAAAAGAGGGAGAAAGCAACCGTGAGTACTCATCCAAAGTACTCGCAAGCAAGGAGCTATACTACATATGTATGCATTGGTATCAACTGGAATAAGGCTATTATATGTGGACTGAACTGCAGAAAGCCAGGATAAGGGGGGATAGCTAGTCCTTTCGAAGACTACGCTTCTGGCAGCCTCCGTCTTGCAGCATGTAGAAGAGAGTAGACTGAAGTCCTCCAAGTAGCATCGTATAGCATAATCCTAACCGATGATCCTCCCCTCGTCGCCCTGTGAGAGAGCGACCACCGGTTGTATCTGGCACTTGGAAGGGTGTGTTTTATTAAGTATCCGGTTCTAGTTGTCATAAGGTCAAGGTACAACTCTAAATCGTCCTGTTACCGAAGATCACGGCTATTCGAATAGATTAACTTCCCTGCAGGGGTGCACCACATAACCCAACACGCTCGATCCCATTTGTCCGGACACACTTTCCTGGGTCATGCCCGGCCTCGGAAGATCAACACGTCGCAGCCCCACCTAGACCAACAGAGAGGTCAGCACGCCGGTCTAAACCTAAGCGCCCAGGGGTCTGGGCCCATCGCCCTTAGCACACCTGCACGTTGCGTGGGCGGCCGGAAGCAGACCTAGCCTAGTAGGCGTTCCAGTCCAATCCAGCGTGTGCCGCTCCGTTGCTGACGTCACGAAGGCTTCGGCTGATACCACGACGTCGAGTGCCCATAACTGTCCCCGCGTAGATGGTTAGTGCGTATAGGCCAGTAGCCAGACTCAGATCAAATACCAAGATCTCGTTAAACGTGTTAAGTATCTGCGAACGCCGACCAGGGCCAGGCCCACCTCTCTCCTAGGTGGTCTCAACCTGCCCTGTCGCTCCGCCTCAAAGTAACAGTCGGGGGCCGTCGGGAACCCAGGCCCACCTCTACCGGGATGGAGCCACCTGCCCCTTCAGCCCCCATCTCCGAACAGTATCACAGGTAAGGTAACTGTGTAAAGTATATTGTATATGCCCGTGGTCACCTCCCGAAGTGATCACGGCCCAGTAGTATAGCATGGCAGACGGACAAGAGTGTAAGGCCACTGATGGAACACTAGCATCCTATACTAAGCAATAGGATAGCAGGTAATGGTAACAACAGTAGTAGCAAGGATAGGCTATGCATCAGGATAGGAATAACGGAAAGCAGTAACATGCTACACTACTCTAATGCAAGCAGTATAGAGAAGAGTAGGCGATATCTGGTGATCAAAGGGGAGGCTTGCGTGGTTGCTCTGGCAAGAGAGAGGGGTCATCAACATCGTAGTCGATCAGGGGTACCGGCAGGGGTCTCGGGGTCCACCGGAAAGAAGCAATGGAGGGGGAACACAATAAATAACAGAGCAAACAAAGCAACACAAAGCATAACATGGCAATGCACGGTGCTAGGGGTGACCTAATGCCGTATGAGGTGATACCGGTGAAGGGGGGAAACATCCGGGAAAATATCCCCGGTGTTTCACGTTTTCGGGCAAAGGGGCCAGAGGGGGAAAGTTGCATGTTCGCTATGCTAGGGATGCGTGGCGGATGAACGGGCTACGTATTCGAATTCGTCTCGTCGTTCTGAGCAACTTTCATGTACAAAGTATTTTCATCCGAATTACGAATTAAAAGATATGATTTTCTAAAGATTTAAATCATTTTCTGATTTTAATTATATATTTAATTTCAACATTATCCAAAACAGTGTGTGATGACGTAGGCATGACATCAGAGTGATGTCAGCAGTCAACTGTGCAGTTGACTGGGTCAACTATGTGTGGGTCCCGCATGTCATCGACTGATTAGGCTAATCAGGGGTTAATTAAGTTAACTAGTAATTAGGTTAATCTAATCAAGATTAATTAATTTAATTTAATTAATTCTTTAATTAATTAATTAATTATTATTTATATTATTATTTATATTATTATTATTTTTAATTCCTTTTTTAAAAAACATTCTGGGGCGTGGGCCCCTTGTGTCATTGGCAGGGGGGTCTTGGCGGGTCGGGCGTCCTACGGGCGTGCGGGCGCAGGGGCGCTGGCGCCCAGCCCGAATGGGCGCCGATGCGGGAGCGAACACCGGCAGTGGGAGCCAACGCAGCCGGCCGGCGCAGGCGTTGCCGGTGCCGTGGACGCGGGCGACGGACGGCGCGGCGCAACGGAGCAGCGGCGCACTAGGCAGAGCGACGGAGGCGGGATGGCGCGGCGAGTGCAGCGGCGGTTGCGGCAGCGGGAGCGGGCACGCGCGGTTGGGCGCAGGTGGGTGCGCTCGGCGGCGATGGCTGTGCGCGATGGGCATGGCCGGCGCGAGGAGGACGCCCAGCGACGGAGCAGCGATGCGGCACCTACGCGGGTATGGGGACATGGCGGAGCAGAGATTCGGGGCTGCGTGGCCGGAGCGGACGGCGAGCAAAGGCGGCACTCGCGTGCGCGCGCGGTGGCAGGAGAGCAGGGGCGAACGGGGCGCCGGTCCAGGACTTGCGCGGGGGCGACGGAGCGCGACCAGGCGCGTGAGGCGCGGGGTGCGCGCGATTGCGAGAGGAAAGGAGGCCGAGGGCCTCACCGGGGCGCGTAGGGGTCCGGGCAGCGGGGGTCGAGGGGGTGATGGGGACGACGGCGTAGTGGGAAGCAGGCCGGCGAGGGAGGCGGTCCGGCGTGGGAAGGAGACGGGGTCGAGGCGGCGATGGCGGGGCGGCGCTGGGAGGAAGCTGAGGCCGGTCGGGGAGGAGGGGTGGACGGGGTGGCGTCGTGTGGCGGCGGGGCGGTCCGACGTGTGGCGGGACAGCACCGGGCGCGGGGCGGCGTCGAGCGGCGACGGCCTCCTCTGGATCCCGATCCAGACCGGGAGAGAGGAGGGGGGCGTCGTGGGGAGAGTGGGGTGTGCGGTTGTGGGCTAGGGTTTCGGGGGTGTGGGTGGATAAGCGAGTGAGGGGGGAGTGGGTGGCCGGTTGGGCCAGGTGGGGCGGCCGGGTGGCCTGGTGGCCTGCTGGGCCAAGGCCCAGGGGGCCTTTCTTCTATTTTTTTAGTTTGCTTTTGTTTTGTTTATCTTTTTAATCATTCTTTTCTGCTTTCTTTTAGTTCCTAATTATTTTAGTTTTAATAAAATACCAAAATGGCACTTAAATTTATGTTACCAATTATGTCACAACCACAAAAGTTTCCTCCCAGAATAATATAGTTTAGTATTTTACAAAATATAAAAGGCATTTAATTAATGGTTTTAGCTACTGATTTAATTAGTTTAGTGCATTTAAACATTTTATAAAGACTTGGTTTCTCCACCAATATATCTTATGAATTATTTTTCACAATAAGGACATTTTAGTTTTGACTTTTGAAAACTTTAATTGTTTGACTTGTTCTTGAATTTGGATTTTGAATCAGTTTTGAACTAACGCGGGATTAGTAACAGTGACCATGGTGACGTGGCATCATTAACAGAGGGTTACTGTAGCTTGATTATCCGGGCGTCACAATTCTCCTCCACTACAAGAAATCTTGTCCCGAGATTTAAGAGGGGGTCTAAGGGGGAAAGGTTTGGTTACAAAATTCTAACGAATCTTCTCGGTCTTGGTTGCTCCTCTCGAAGTGGTCGATCCATTATATTGATGTCTTCATTTCTCTGCTTCAGGTCATCATGATGAAGTCGGCATCCTTTCTTTGGGATCTTCATCGTGTTTATGAATAGTTAACGGGGTAGATCGGCAACAACAGAATGCTATAAGGGTAATAATCTAGGATTAACCCATGAATGAGCATATGAGTACCTTTCGAGTTGAACAAATAAAACACATCGAGAGTAAAGTTGGGAGGTACAATAAGAAGTTTCAAGCAGTCAGGCAATCGTTCAATGCCTAGTCAGAAGGTGAAAGGGGTTTCAAGCAACGAAATAATTATTGTGTCCGATGCTAGAATTGACGATCTCATCGGAAGGTGGCTCATGAATTACATACGAGTCCACGCGGGAGGAATAACTTGGGAACAGGGGGTGTATAGGAGAGTCAGGTTTCGATCCTGTAGAATTGGGGGTTATGGGCCCACCATGTGGGGTAAAAGTAGGAAGGGCGGTGACGATTTGCACGATCAAGTAAGCAAGGCATGCCAGAGGATAGCCTGTCAGTTATGTCGGCAACAACATCGGTACCAAGTGCGAGGGACGAAGAGAACCATTCTCTTGCTCGTTGAACGAGGCGGACCAATAGGCAATGTTCTCGTCCATCGGTGGTTACCGAAATGTCATCAACAATAGTAACAGGGTCTTACCGAGACGATGGTACACCTAGGTGTTTACATAAGCAGAAGACTATGACTGCTTAGATCATATAGATCACCAGAAAGGTTAATCAAAACAATGAAAAGGAAAATGTGATTATTATGTTAATCAGACCAATGGGAAGGAAAGGTGTTTATACTCAAGTATTAGAGTATATCCTTCCAAAGGTCAAGTAGAGATTGGTATTCACAACAAGATAACAAGTAGAAACCATTTGGGTAGAGGAGCGATGAAAATCGTGATGTTACCCATACAATGGTGTTTGGATAATTGATAAAGAGAATTTAGCATTGTGCTTCAATGTTCTTGTTGATGAACGGAGTACCACAGACATGCTTTGAGATAGCTTTGACATGGTCTTCAAGCAAAGGTCGGACTTTGGATACTCAAAGGATTCATCAGGAATAACTTATAGAATAAGTCTTACAATTCCCTCCTGGAAGAATGGTTAACCTTGCCAAAAAGGAAGAACTATAACAATAGGTCCTCCGGCCAGGTGTGCTAGGCATGACATCACCTTACCAGGTCATATAAAGACCAATATTATAACTCTTGGAAATATGTCCCAACCATCATATCTGACCGGGATTCAGATCTGATTGGTGTCAGGATACCTCAGACTCAGGATATCCGAGAAGAAAAGGTGCAACACAATTTGTCGAGATGACATTGTATGATTCTTGGGAATGGAACTATGGAAGCAAATTTCGAAACAAGAGTTCATCATTTAACCAAGGAAAAGGACGAGGAGTGGCTGATGAACTCAGCAACAATCCATTGAGATTTTCAAAAGATGGATTTCCACACTTATGTGAACAAGGAGATAACATTTGTCAAATCAAATGATATAATGTGGTATGCTCGAGAAAAACATACACAATTTAAACATTGGTTGAAGAGTGTAGCCGAAATATGGGCACAGGTAGCCTGATCAACTGTTAGAATGGTGATTCAATAACAGATAGGCTAAGAATGAACGGCCGATCATTAACTTCAAAACAAGAGGGTAATACTTCAAGCTAGAACATAATACAAGCTGGATAGCAAGTTGCATCCATAACCGGAACAAGTTTGTGATAAAAGGAAGGTAAGGATGTAGTCGATGGTAAATCAAGTTACCAAGGAACGAGGATGGCACTTATCATCATGAATTCGATCGATATCCTAGAAGGAGTCAAAAATGTTGATGATGATCACGACAATTTTTGTCGAGCGGCTCCACGGAGAGGCAATCGAACCACGACTGCATCAAGCAAAAGGACTGATGCAACGAAAGATTATTGGAACCACATATACGACACAAACTCGGAATCAAAGTGTGTGGTTTGAGGTGAAACGATAAGACGAGGAAATCGACGTAAGCTTAGCTCATAGTCGAAAGCTGTGTTCCGATAATAAGGACCGGGTGGCACAGTTAAAATTTAGCACGATAATGATATAGCCGATCAGGCTAGGAATGACTTGATCGGATACAAAATCGTACTTAAATAAGATTACTTAAAAGTTGTTGAACCGTAGTGCGGACTCGGTCCAGTTATCGGTGTCTTTTGAGTGTTTAACAACTCAGGGCACATGGAAAGTTGTAATCAGTGAGAATGTAGTACTAGATGAAGAACTCATAAGAAGTTATGCAGTTCCAAGATAATCTCGAGATACCAGGGGGGTAATACTCGACGAAAGATCAAAGTAAAGGTTGGAATGGTGGTATTGATCCACAGAAGACAAGTTCTTAAACTTGCCCGAGAAATGGGATCTAAGAAGAACATATGGTCGAAACCACAATTGCAAAGGATCAATTCACAGATACCAGATGATATTGTACCAACGAAATAGTTAGTATCGCAAGAAGCTTCTGTGGTAGGATCTACATCGTGTCCATGGGCATGAACACAAAGTTCAAGGTCGACTCCCACTTCTTCAATGCGTAACCTTACATTTACCTCCCCTTTTCGAAGTTGTAGTGTTGAAAAGTTATCTGACGAAGCGTCAGTAGGGTATAACCCGCATAAATTTCGAGGTCACACAAATTAAGGAAGGCATAGGTTCAACCCGTCAGGGTATCGTGGAAACATATACCACAAGCTTTGAAAGTAAATATTACCAGCTCGAAAGCAGAGCATGGTTGGCAAAAGGAGAGGATACAAATTACCAAAGGCATTACGTATCGGAGAAAGAACTCACAAGGTGATTAATTATGAAGGACATTGTCGGATAATAATCCAACAGTGGATATGGTGATCCACAATGGAGCTGATGTGAGTATCGATACCCAATCAGAGGAAGAAAGAATGCAAATGCATCGTTTTACAGAACATCTGAATAATTCAACGTTTAAATAACAAAGGAATTATGATTTTCAAATCAAGGGATCAGGAGCAAACGCTCTGATCAAGGACGAACAAGTTGAATAGACTTAGGGGTACAATCGATGGCAATCTGATTGGCCGAGGACCAGCTCACATTTTAAATGACATCTGAGCTGGAAGGATGAATTCTATGATCTGAGTGAGGATTGCGAGAATTCGCAACATATTGAGTCAATGGACTCAAAATGATATTGACAAAGGTTGCCAATAATATTACTATACTTATGGGACTAACCATAATGCAAGCAAGCAAGAATTTCAGGAGCAATAGGTTGCTCAGGATTTTCGGAAGACCGAATGGTATTTCAAAGAATTTTGTGAACTGCATGAATATCTGGGGATGAGCGGATACTCGATAAATGCGAGTAATTATCCGTAGCGGTATGCATGTGGCAAAGAACTGCAAGGCAGCAGGCACAAAGTATTCTCGGGGTATCTTCTAATAACAAGATCGACTGGGAATAAAAGTAAGCACGACAGGTGTAAGTATTTATCCATAGGGATTTTTCGGTGGAAGGGAATTGCAAAAGCAACGGCACAAGGTCTCGAGAGAATATCGGAGAGTATCTTCGAAATCTTCTGGTGCAGCCGACGATCATCTGGACTGAAGGGGCTCTCCGGGAGAAAATAATTTCGAGAACCTAAAGTTAGATTTTAGTAAAAATCGTTTAACCCGAATAGAAGAGAGTCCAGAATCCCGGAGTAAGGATCGAGGAGTAAACGATTCTAATACCACCCAAATGGCGATGTGGGCCCGTAAGGCACACAGCCATGTTAGTAAAAGTTTTTGTAATGTCTAGACTCAACTTCGTCCAAGGAGTGTGAAAGGGGAATTCCTACACGCAGTCGGCTCTGATACCAACTTGTGACGCCCCCGATTTAATCGTACACTAATCATACACGCAAACGTGTACGATCAAGATCAGGGACTCACGGGAAGATATCACAACACAACTCTACAAATAAAAAAAGTCATACAAGCATCATATTACAAGCCAGGGGCCTCGAGGGCTCGAATACAAGAGCTCGATCATAGACGAGCCAGCGGAAGCATCCATATCTGAGTACAGACATAAGTTAAACAAGTTTGCCTTAAGAAGGCTAGCACAAACTGGGATACAGATCGAAGGAGGAGCAGGCCTCCTGCCTGGGATCCTCCTAACTACTCCTGGTCGTCGTCAGCGGGCAGCACGTAGTAGTAGGCACCTTCGGTGTAGTAGGAGTCGTCGTCGAAGGTGGCGTCTGGCTCCTGGGCTCCAACATCTGGTTGCGACAACCAGGTAGAAGGGATAGGGGGAAAAGAGGGAGAAAGGAACCGTGAGTATTCATCCAAAGTACTCGCAAGCAAGGAGCTATACTACATATGTATGCATTGGTATCAACTGGAATAAGGCTATTATATGTGGACTGAACTGCAGAAAGCCGGGATAAGGGGGGATAGCTAGTCCTTTCGAAGACTACGCTTCTGGCAGCCTCCGTCTTGCAGCATGTAGAAGAGAGTAGACTGAAGTCCTCCAAGTAGCATCGTATAGCATAATCCTAACCGATGATCCTCCCCTCGTCGCCCTGTGAGAGATGTGAGAGAGCGACCACCGGTTGTATCTGGCACTTGGAAGGGTGTGTTTTATTAAGTATCCGGTTCTAGTTGTCATAAGGTCAAGGTACAACTCCAAATCGTCCTGTTACCGAAGATCACGGCCATTCGAATAGATTAACTTCCCTGCAGGGGTGCACCACATAACCCAACACGCTCGATCCCATTTGTCCGGACACACTTTCCTGGGTCATGCCCGGCCTCAGAAGATCAACACGTCGCAGCCCCACCTAGACCAACAGAGAGGTCAGCACGCCGGTATAAACCTAAGCGCCCAGGGGTCTGGGCCCATCGCCCTTAGCACACCTGCACGTTGCGTGGGCGGCCGGAAGCAGACCTAGCCTAGTAGGCGTTCCAGTCCAATCCAGCGCGCGCCGCTCCGTTGCTGACGTCACGAAGGCTTCGGCTGATACCACGACGTCGAGTGCCCATAACTGTCCCCGCGTAGATGGTTAGTGCGTATAGGCCAGTAGCCAGACTCAGATCAAATACCAAGATCTCGTTAAACGTGTTAAGTATCTGCGAACGCCGACCAGGGCCAGGCCCACCTCTCTCCTAGGTGGTCTCAACCTGCCCTGTCGCTCCGCCTCAAAGTAACAGTCGGGGGCCGTCGGGAACCCAGGCCCACCTCTACCGGGATGGAGCCACCTCCCCCTTCAGCCCCCATCTCCGAACAGTATCACAGGTAAGGTAACTGTGTAAAGTATATTGTATATGCCCGTGGTCACCTCCCGAAGTGATCACGGCCCAGTAGTATAGCATGGCAGACGGACAAGAGTGTAAGGCCACTGATGGAACACTAGCATCCTATACTAAGCAATAGGATAGCAGGTAATGGTAACAACAGTAGTAGCAAGGATAGGCTATGCATCAGGATAGGAATAACGGAAAGCAGTAACATGCTACACTATTCTAATGCAAGCAGTATAGAGAAGAGTAGGCGATATCTGGTGATCAAAGGGGGGGCTTGCCTGGTTGCTCTGGCAAGAGAGAGGGGTCATCAACATCGTAGTCGATCAGGGGTACCGGCAGGGGTCTCGGGGTCCACCGGAAAGAAGCAATGGAGGGGGAACACAATAAATAACAGAGCAAACAAAGCAACACAAAGCATAACATGGCAATGCGTGGTGCTAGGGGTGACCTAACGCCGTATGAGGTGATACCGGTGAAGGGGGGAAACATCCGGGAAAATATCCCCGGTGTTTCATGTTTTCGGGCAAAGGGGCCAGAGGGGGAAAGTTGCGTGTTCTCTATGCTAGGGATGCGTGGCGGATGAACGGGCTGCGTATTCGAATTCGTCTCGTCGTTCTGAGCAACTTTCATGTACAAAGTATTTTCATCCGAATTACGGATTAAAAGATATGATTTTCTAAAGATTTAAATCATTTTCTGATTTTAATTATATATTTAATTCCAACATTATCCAAAACAGTGTGTGATGACGTAGGCATGACATCAGAGTGATGTCAGCAGTCAACTGTGCAGTTGACTGGGTCAACTATGTGTGGGTCCCGCATGTCATCGACTGATTAGGCTAATCAGGGGTTAATTAAGTTAACTAGTAATTAGGTTAATATAATCAGGATTAATTAATTTAATTTAATTAATTCTTTAATTAATTAATTAATTATTATTTATATTATTTATATTATTATTATTATTTTTAATTCCTTTTTTTAAAACATTCTGGGGCGTGGGCCCCTTGTGTCATTGGCAGGGGGGTCTTGGCGGGTCGGGCGTCCTACGGGCGTGCGGGCGCAGGGGCGCTAGCGCCCGGCCCGAATGGGCGCCGATGCGGGAGCGAACGCCGGCAGCGGGAGCCAACGCAACCGGCCGGCGCAGGCGTTGCCGGTGCCGTGGACGCGGGCGACGGACGGCGCGGCGCAACGGAGCAGCGGTGCACTAGGCAGAGCGGCGGAGGCGGGATGGCGCGGTGAGTGCAGCGGCGGTTGCGGCAGCGGGAGCGGGCACGCGCGGTTGGGCGCAGGTGGGTGCGCTCGGCGGCGATGGCTGTGCACGATGGGCGTGGCCGACGCGAGGAGGACGCCCAGCGACGGAGCAGCGATGCGGCACCTACGCGGGTATGGGGACATGGCGGAGCAGAGATTCGGGGCTGCGTGGCCGGAGCGGACGGCGAGCAAAGGCGGCACTCGCGTGCGCGCGCGGTGGCAGGAGAGCAGGGGCGAACGGAGCGCCGGTCCAGGACTTGCGCGGGGGCGGCGGAGCGCGACCGGGCGCGTGAGGCGCGGGGTGCGCGCGGTTGCGAGAGGAAAGGAGGCCGAGGGCCTCACCGGGGCGCGTAGGGGTCCGGGCAGCGGGGGTCGAGGGGGTGATGGGGACGACGGCGTAGTGGGAAGCAGGCCGGCGAGGGAGGCGGTCCGGCGTAGGAAGGAGACGGGGTCGAGGCGGCGATGGCGGGGCGGCGCCGGGAGGAAGCTGAGGCCGGTCGGGGAGGAGGGGTGGACGGGGTGGCGTCGTGTGGCGGCGGGGCGGTCCGGCGTGTGGCAGGACAGCACCGGGCGCGGGGCGGCGTCGAGCGGCGACGGCCTCCTCTGGATCCCGATCCAGATCGGGAGAGAGGAGGGGGGCGTCGTGGGGAGAGTGGGGTGTGCGGTTGTGGGCTAGGGTTTCGGGGGTGTGGGTGGATAAGCGAGTGAGGGGGGAGTGGGTGGCCGGTTGGGCCTGGTGGGGCGGCCGGGTGGCCTGCTGGGCCAAGGCCCAGGGGGCCTTTCTTCTATTTTTTTAGTTTGCTTTTGTTTTGTTTATCTTTTTAATCATTCTTTTCTGCTTTCTTTTAGTTCCTAATTATTTTAGTTTTAATAAAATACCAAAATGGCACCTAAATTTATGTTACCAATTATGTCACAACCACAAAAGTTTCCTCCCAGAATAATATAGTTTAGTATTTTACAAAATATAAAAGGCATTTAATTAATGATTTTAGCTACTGATTTAATTAGTTTAGTGCATTTAAACATTTTATAAAGACTTGGTTTCTCCACCAATATATCTTATGAATTATTTTTCACAATAAGGACATTTTAGTTTTGACTTTTGAAAACTTTAATTGTTTGACTTGTTCTTGAATTTGGATTTTGAATCAGTTTTGAACTAACGCGGGATTAGTAACAGTGACCATGGTGACGTGGCATCATTAACAGAGGGTTACTGTAGCTTGATTATCCGGGCGTTACAGATAGTCTCACATCAACTAGGCGTATCAATGGGCTATGGAGATGCCCATCAATAGATATCAATGTGAGTGAGTAGGGATTGCCATGCAATGGATGCACTAGAGCTATAAGTTGATGAAAGATCAAAAAGAAACTAAGTGGGTGTGCATCCAACTCGCTTTCTCACGAAGACCTAGGGCAATTTGAGTAAGCCCATCATTGGAGTTTACAAGCAAAATTCTATAATGAAAAATTCCCACTAGTATATGAAAGTGACAACATAGGAGACTCTCTATCATGAAGACCACGGTACTACTTTGAAGCACAAGTGTGGAAAAAGGATAGTAACATTGCCCCTTCTATTTTTCTCTCATTTTTTTTTCTTTTCTCACTCTTTTTTTCGTTCGGGGTCTCATCCCGACTTGTGGGGGAATCATAGTCTCCATCATCCTTTCCTCACATGGGGCAATGCTCTAATAATGATAATCATCATACTTTGATTTACTTACAACTCAAGAATAACAACTCGATACTAGAACAAGATATGGCTCTATATGAATGCCTCCGGCGGTTGTGACAGCCTGATTTTTGGCCCTTTCTTTTTCTTTTGTTTTTGAGGTTTTTGCTTGAGTTTTCTTTTTCCGTGGCTTTGTGGTCTGGAAACTGAAGAAGATGCCCTCTTCTTTGCTTCCAGAGTGGCTTGTCATTCCCAAATCCTTCCCTAGACCCTGTCATTTTCATCCTAGCCCAAATCCCAATATTCTTTTTTTGGGAATATTCCTTTTCTATGAAAGGAATAACCCAATTTGCCCTAGGTTGTGAAGCAACCTTTATTTCCATCACTCCTAAAATTCCCAAGTAATTCTCATAAACTGTTTGGGTCACATCTTTCTCAAATATGGCAAAATATTTCATTTGCCATGTTCCCCATCATGCTCAATTAATTCATTTCCTATTCTGTCCTGAATGGCAGAATGCAAAGCATGTGCTATTTTCCTTTTCCCAATTGACCTCAAACTCCTTGGACACCTTTTCTTGTCCATATCATTGCCACATGCCAAAGTGCAACCTCATTTGCCTAGTAATTATTTAATTATGATTTTCCAAAGTTTCTGTCTAGGGAACTGGTTGTGAAGGAAGTACAAGCTAGGCATATCCAAATGAGTTGAAATTTTGCACGGCCCTTCATATAACCAAATCATCACTCTCCTCAGAAGTAGAGCTCATGTCATGCATCCATATGAGCTCATCTTCAATTCTTTGATTCTGTCCAAAATTTCAGATTGTGAAGCAAGTATATTTTATCTTGCTCCATTATGGCTGCCAATTTTTCTAGGCCTTCTGTTACCCATATAACTTACCTCCACCCATTTTGGGCATGTTTCATCTAGCCATTTGCCCTCTAAATTTTTTGCAAGTTTCTAGTCAGTGGAAATGTTTGTGAAGGAAGTACCATTTTGGTTTATCCAATTGGTATGAAATCTTTTGCAGCATCTTCATATCGCCAAATAAGCCTTCCTTGCCAAAGTTCATCTCAAGTGGCTCCTCCATTTGAGAGCATCATCATGATCTTCATTCTGGACCAGATTACTTAGTTGTAAAGCAATTATATTAATTAGTGGTCCAATTCTTCTCAAAATTACCAGGATGTAAGTCCTTCTTTACCTCAATCTACCAGACAACTCAATTGACCTCAATCAAGTCTCTGTGGATCAGCAATGCTTGATCAAGTTTACTGCAGTAAACTTCAGAGCTTGATTACCTTTAACCAGAGCGATTTTAACCAAACTACCACCACAGGTGCAACCTCCCCAGGAAGGACTCCACCGCAGACATCATTTGGCATCGCTTGTGGCACGGTGTGCACCAGTGCGCGCGGTGACCACCGCTTTGGCATGCAGTGTGCGCGGCCAGAACGTCGTTTGTGCTTGGGCCCCTTCCCCTCTCGTTGGCTTCGTGCGTGTGAGCATGTCCTTTTTCTTCCTCTCATCGTCGCCGATCACCTGGACCCCGCTCCCCCTTCGGCAGCATCCTCACCGACGCAAACCGCCGCGTGCCCACGGACGTACAGTGGTGTTTTGGCTTGGTTCTTCGCCGTCTTCTTCCTCCCTGCGCCCCCTTGGCCTCTTCTGCCCCGTGAGAGCCTCCACTGCTCCTCCTACATCGTCTACCTCCGAGCTCGTGAGCAAGGGCACGCGTCCGCAGCGCCGGACATGCGTCCGCGGTGACGGCAGCGCGGCACCTCGCCCCGCGGCTATATAAGCCCACCCCGAGCGCCTCCAAGCTCACCACCCGCCTCACAACCCTCCTCTAGTCTTGCCTAGCCACTTCCCCGAGCTCGAGGAGCTCTCGTTGCCCTCCCATGGCCGAAGCTTCGCCTCGGTGCTCCGCTCAAATTCGGCCGACCCGAGCCACCCTCCACTCCCTATCCTCACCCACTTCTTCCCCATGCTCCGGCGACCCTCTCCAGCCCCTCTGTTCTTCACCGGAGTGCCTCAGGCCGCAGTTCCCAAGATCGGCCGCCGCCTCCCCTGCTCCCTGTTGTCGCGGGCACGGCCGCCCTGCTTTTTACCCTGCGCTGCTGCTGCACCAGGCGGGTGCGGCCCTCCATCCCGTGGCCACCGGTGCATCCAGTTCGGCCGGAGACGCCCGGAGTCGCCGGGGCTCATCGCCGGCGCATCTCGGCCTCGCCTCGCCTCTGTCTTCGTCGGGCGCTGGAGGAGAACGAAGAAGGAGACGAGCTAGGCAGGCCCCACCTCCCACGCGCCCCACCAGTCAGCCACTCGGGCGTTGACCCGCCCGGTCCAGCTGGATAAGTGACGGGCCCCACAGCCCGTGGGACCCGCACGTCAGCGACCCGCGTGCCTGGCCCCGCCTCTGCCCGCGTGGCAAGTGGAAGCGTTAACCCCCTAGTACGTGTTCGCTTTCAGAAAGCGTATTTCCATCTCCTTTTGCTCAAAATATGTTTTCTTACTCTGAAAGCGCATTTCCTCTCTGTTTCAGCCCAGAACACGTTTTCTTAAACAGAAAGCGTATTTCTAACTTTGCGACTGCCTTATCCACTCAGGGACTTGTTTGTGATGATATTTTTGCAGAAAAGTCCCTGAACTTCAAACCTTCATATCTTTTTAACCACAACTCCAAATGAGGTGATTCCAAAGCCCATTTCTTCGTCTCGTCGAGCCCGTTCTGTCGGTTTCATTTTCACTATGGTTTGATACTGTGAAAATGACCTTTTTGCCCTTGCACGTAAACAGCCCCTATGAGAGAGAACTGTTTCCGGCAAATCTTTCTGCGGCTTCACCGCACTTCTCCCCGGTGCCTTCTTCATCCCCAGGCAAGCCACAATACCCACTTGAATGATAGTAATGTAGTAGCCATGGTTTTCAACTTGAATATTTATTAAATGATTGCTTGTTTGAAATATGGTTATCATTGTTTCGGAAATGCTTGGGGGATTGTGCTTACTTGTTTGCTATGTTGTTATGCACCTGGTTATCATGCCCTGCTAGTTGCTAGTATTACTTTCATATTTCCATGCTTGATAGTAGTACATGTTGGGTTGGTCATGCTCTTCGGTGCATGACCAACGTCGGTTACCGAGTAATGTTAATAGGCATTGTTTCGTTGCTGTTAGTTGGTTAAGTATTACTCAGTGATGTTATTGATAAGTTCTTGCATGTTATTTATGGTTGATGCTAGTGGTCATGTTATGTTATACTATGAGTAGTGTTGCACTTGTAATATTTATGCTCGTCATTATGCCATGTTCAGTTGGAGATTATTTCATAGTGATATGATGGACAATTATGTTGCATCCCGTGCTTATGTTGATATTATGCTCATGCATTGTCATTGCATCATGTTATTTTATCATGGCTTAGCATTTTGCATTCAAGTTTAACCAGATTTAATTGAACTTGAACAACTGTTGGCTGAATCATGGTGCCGCCAGATCCAAACTGACCAGTGCAACCACGCTTACCGTATGGGTAAGGTCCTAACTGGGTCTATTGTCATGCATCTCGCTTGTGCCTCCCACAAGGGAAGGTTATGGGCGTGCTTACCCTGATCAGGTAGGTGTACATAACCTTGTGTGCCCGTTGCTTTTATTTTTATGGATCCGGTCCCCGTGAGGGAGTTTTGACCACGACGGTGGTCGGGGTGTCTTTGGTAGACACGGGGGCACCCAGGATTAGCCCAGTTGGGAGTGGGTCGGAGTGGCCGGGAGAGTGTCATGACAATAGATCGGTTTTGTCGGAACGTCGTTGGTCCACCCGAATGGGAGTGCGAGGCCATGGGTTCCGTGGTGTGGGTACAGTGTGCTACCTCTGCAGAGTGTATATAAAGTCTATCGATAGCAACCCAGTTCATGTCGGTCCCACTGTGAGTGAACAGTATTAATAATAACTTGATTAATGACAACTCCGGTTCAATGAGGAGTTAAGTTGGTTGTGATCGCCAGAATGATCACCGTTTGAGACCAAGTGTTGGTCATGGTTGTGATCTCCGGAATGATCACCGTTTGAGACCAAGTGTTGGTCATGGTTGTGATCGCCGGAATGATCACCGTTTGAGACAAAGTGTTGGTCATGGTTGTGATCGCCGGAATGATCACCGTTTAAGACCAAGTGTTGGTCATGGTTGTGATCACCGGAATGATCACCTTTTAAGACCAAGTGTTGGTCATGGTTGTGATCGCCGGAATGATCACCGTTTAAGACCAAGTGTTGGTCATGGTTGTGATCGCCGGAATGATCACTATGGTATCGAGGATACCGAGTTGTTGGATATTCATGATGTTGTGCGAGAATCATGGATAAAGATCAAGCTCCTTGTGGCCATTTAATGATTACTACGGTATTTTTTATACCAAGCTTGATTTGATCCTGAGATGATCGTGTGATGTCCGAGGTTGGTAATTGCTGCGTGTGATGGTTGTGAGATAACCCGAGCAGATTAATTGGTGCATGTAGTGTTATCATGTTGCATGTTAGTATCGACAGATTCATATGTTCATGCCATGCTCATATTGTTCTGGCAGTATTATGTTCATGTTGTTCATGCCATGCTATCCTGATGATCTCATGTTAATTCCTGCTTAACCTGTAATTGCCATGCTGATGTTTGTCTTGAATGCTTCTGGTTTATTGTGAGCTTGCAAGTACATTCAATGTACTGACCTGGTGTGTCATGCCAGTTTGCAGGTCGTGCCTGGATTTCTTGCTTGTTTGGTGTTGTTCCTGTGTTCGCGAGCTAGGATAAGCGTTCCAGCTAGAGTCCCTGCGGATTGGAGTCCTCCACCGTCGTCGTTGATCCGTTGCCAATAGTTTTTCCGCTGCTAGAGTTATTCCACTGCTTCGAATTGTTCTGCTGCTTGCAAAGAGCAACTGAGGATGGCGTAGTGTCGTCGTGCCGATGTTATTCATTGTAATATCGGAGACCTTGTAATCATATTCGTGTAATAATAGAATGCTAGTTTGTTCTATGCTAAGCAGTGCCATATTCCAGAAGACTTCTCCTCGATCTCTGGGCTGGAATACGGGGCGTTCCGGTTTTCTCTGAGCCGGGGTGCCACACCGGTGTACCCGGATGTGCAATGACTCAAGAGCGACATGTATAAACAAATATGAATGGTGGCTTTGCCACAAATGCGATGTTAACAACATGATCATGCAAAGCAATATGACAATGGTGGAGCGTGTCATAATAAGACGAAACGGTGGAAGTTGCATGGCAATATATCTTGGCTATGGAAATGCCATAATTGGTCGGTATGGTGGCTGTTTTTAGAAAGGTAAAAGGTGGGTGTAAGGCACCGGCGAAAGTTGCGCGGTACTAGAGAGGCTAGCAATGGTGGAAGGGTGAGATTGCGTATAATCCATGAACTCAACATTAGTCATAAAGAACTCACATACTTATTGAAGAAGGCTATTAGTCACCGAAACATAGTAATACGCGCATGCTCCTAGGGGGATAGATTGGTAGGAAAAGACCCTCGCTCATCCCCGACCGCCACTCATAAGGAAGACAATCAATAAATAAATCATGCTCCAACTTCGTTACATAACGGTTCACCATACGTGCATGCTACAGGAATCACAAACTTTAACACAAGTATTTCTACAATCCATAATTACTCACTAGCATGACTCTAATATCACCATCTTTATATCTCAAAACAATCATAAGGAATCAAACTTTCTCATAGTATTCAATGCACTTTATATGAATTTTTTTATTATATCCCTCTTGGATACCCATCATATTAGGACTAAATTCATAACCAAAGCAAATTACCATGCTGTTTAGAGAGACTCTCAAAATAATATAAGTGCAGCATGAGAGTTCAACAATTTCTATAAAATAAAGCCACTGTTGTGCTCCAAAAAGATATAAGTGAAGCACAGAGCAAGATTGCCTAGCTCAAAAGATATAAGTGAAGCACATAGAGTATTCTAATAAATCACGATTCATGCGTGTCCCTCTCTAAAGGTGTGTACAACAAGGATGATTGTGGCAAACTAAAAAGCAAAGACTCATATCATACAAGATGCTCCAAGCAAAACACATATCATGTGGTGAATAAAAATATAGCCTCAAGTAAATTTACCGATAGACGAAGACGAAAGATGGGATGCCTTTCGGGGCATCCCCAAGCTTAGGCTCTTGGTTGTCCTCGAATATTACCTTGGGGTGCCTTGGGCATCCCCAAGCTTAGGCTCTTGCCACTCCTTATTCCATAATCCATCAAATCTTTACCCAAAACTTGAAAACTTCACAACACAAAACTCAAGAGAAAACTCATGAGATCCATTAGTATAAGAAAATAAAATCACCACTTATGGTACTGTTGTGAACTCATTATTTATTTATATTGGTGTAATATCTACTGTATTCCAACTTCTACATGGTTCATACCCCCTGATACTACCCATAGATTCATCAAAATAAGAAAACAACACATAGAAAACAGAATCTGTCAAAAACAGAACAGTTTGTTGTAATATGTAAGTCTCGAATACTTATGTAACTCCAAAAATTCTGAAAAATTAGGACAACATAAGAAATTTGTATCTTAATCAACTGCAAAATGAATCAGTATTTTTATCACACCTCTGTTAAAAATGATAATTATTTTTCTGGTCATAAAAATTTCTAGTTTTTAGCAAGATCAAACTAACTATCACCGTAAGCCATCCCAAAGGTCTTACTTGGCACAAACACTAATTCAAACATGAAAACGCATCTAACCAGAGGCAAGATGATTTTTTATTCAAAAATAGAAAAGTAAAATATTGGGTTGTCTCCCAACAATTGCTTTTCTTTAAAGTCTTTTAGCTAGGCATTGATAATTTTAATGATACTAACATGAAAGATAGCAATTGAAACACAAAGAGAGCATCATAAAACATGTGACAAACAAGTTTAAGTCTAACATGCTTCCTATTAATAGGGATTTTATAAGCAAACAAATTATCAAGACAAGCAAAAACCACCATATGCAAGGAAGAAGAAAAAACAATAACAATCTCAACATAACGAGAGGTAATTTTGTAACATGAAAATTTCTACAACCATATTTTCCTCTCTCATAATAATTACGTGTGGGATCATATTCAAATTCAACAATATAACTATCACATAAAATATTCTCAACATGATCCACATGAATGCAAAGTTGATACTCTTCCAAAATAGTGGGATTATCATCAAATAAAGTCATGACCTCCCTGAACCCTCTTTTATCAAAAACTTCATAAGGTTGATCGTTATCCAAATATGTGGGATTTAAAGTTGACACTCTTCCAAACCCACTTTCAGTATTATTGCAAACATTATTATCAATCTCATATTCATTATGGGGCTTAAATAATTTTTCAAGATTGTAAGAACAATCACCCCAATCATGATCATTGCAACAAGTAGAGGACATAGCAAAACTAACATCCCCAAACTTAGGGTTTTGCATATCATTAACACAATTATTATTAACAGAATTTATATTAATATCATCGCAATCATGATTTTCATTCAAGGAGCTATCATGAGTCACTTCATATATTTCTTCTTTCAACACTTCATCACAATTTCCAGATTCACGAATTTCAAGCAAAACCTCATAAAGATAATCTAGTGCACTCAATTCACTAGCAATTGGTTCATAAAAATTGGATCTTTTAAAAATATTAGCAAGTGGATGAGGATCCATAACAATGGATTTTTAGCAAGCGAAGATGCAAGCAAATAGAAGGCACATGGAAACACAAGCAACCAAAAAGCAAACGGAAAGACGAAAGAAGAAGGGCGAATAAAAAGCAAATCTTTTTGTATTTTTTTTCTTCTGAAAATCACCTTAGAAGTGGGGACAGGAAAATGAGAGGCAAATGGCAAATAATGCAATGCAAGAGATGAGAGTTTTATGATGGGTACTTGGTAGGCTTGACATAGATCTCCCCGACAACGGCGCCAGAAATTCTTCCTACTACTTCTTGAGCTTGCGTTGGTTTTTTCCTTGAAGAGGAAAGGGTGATGCAACATAGTAGAGATAAGTATTTCCCTCAGTTAAGAACCAAGGTATCAATCCAGTAGGAGAAATGTGCAAGTCCCCAATAGATTCACCTACACAAACAATTAAACACTTGCACCCAATGCGAGAAAGGGGTTCTCAATCCCTTCATGGTCACTTGCAAAGGTGATATCTGATAGAGATAGATAGAACTAATCAAAAGATAAAATATTTTTGGGTTTTTTGGGTTTATAGATGTGAAAATAAAAGATTGCAAAATAGTAGATCGGAAACTAATATGATGGAAAATAGACCTGGGGTCCATAGGTTTCACTAGAGGCTTCTCTCATGAAGGTAAATAATACGGTGGGTAAACAAATTACCATCGAGCAATTGATAGAAAAGCGCAAAGTTATGATGATATCCAAGGCAATGATTATGCAATATAAGCATCACGTCCGTATCAAGTAGACCGACTCCTGCCTGCATCTACTACTATTACTCCACACATGGACCGCTATCCAGCATGCATCTAGAGTATTAAGTTCATAAAGAACGGAGTAGCGCCTTAAGTAAGATGACATGATGTAGAGGAATAAACTCAAGCAATATGATGAAAACCCCATATTTTTATCCTCGATGGCAACAATTCAATACGTGTTCCGCTACCCCTACTTTGTCATTGGGTGAAATCACGCAAGATTGAACCCAAAACTAAGCACCTCTCCCATTGCAACAAAAACCAATCTAGTCGGCCAAACCAAACCGATAATTCAAAGAGAAAAACAATGATATCAAATCATGCGTATAAGAATTCAGAGAAGACTGAAATAATATTCATAGATAAGCTGATCATAAATCCACAATTCATCGGATCTCGACAAACACACCACAAAAGAAGATTACCTCGGATAGATCTCCAGGAACACTAAGGACAACATGGTATTGAGAATCAAAGAGAGAGAAGAAGCCATCTAGCTACTAGCTATGGACCCGTAGGTCTGTGGTAAACTACTCACGCTTCATCGGAAGGGCAATAGAGTTGATGTAGATGCCCTCCGTGATCGAATCCCCCTCCGGCAGGATGCCGGAAAAGGCCCCAAGATGGGATCTCACTGGAACAGAAGGTTGCGGTGCTGGGAAAGTGTTTTCATGGATGCTTCTAGTGGTTCTGGAATATATGTGAATATATAGGAGGAAGATCTAGGCCAGTGGAATCCCGAGGGGCCCACAAGGTAGGGCCCCCACGATGGCGCGCCCTCCACCCTTGTCGTCGTCTCGTGGCTCTTCTAGCTTGGACTCCAAGTCCCCTGGGTGTCTTCTGGTCCAAGAAAAATCATCGTGAAGTTTTATTTCATTTGGACTCCGTTTAGTATTCCTTTTCTGTGAAGCTCAAAAACAAGGAAAAAATAGAAACTGACACTAGGCTCTAGGTTAATAGGTTAATCCCAAAAATAATATAAAATAACATATTAATTCATATAAAACATCTAAATAGATAATATAATAGCATGGTGCAATCAAAAATTGTAGATACGTTGGAAGCATATCAGTATGGCCTCATCGTGTCCTGGTAAAAAGCTGAGAAGGTTTGGTTTATGTCGTCATGCACGCCCTTCATAAATCGAACCATCACCGAGGAAGTTCCATGCTTTCGAGAGGGAAATCACCAAGATTGAAGGGGAATCCAAATTTCCATCCTAGTTTGTCATTTAGTTTTTTCCAATGATCAGCATACCCCCTCCAATGCAACGTGTTCAAATTTGACATTGTTCCGAGCTCACTTACCATATTTAGGGGATTATGTGCATTTTATAGGCACTAATGCACATAATTCAGATTCGAACAATCGGTGCATGAAAATGTGCACAAGAAGGGTCTGGAAAACCATGCTCATGCTATTTAGTAAATTCTCATGCCTTTTACAAGGAATGGGCAGAGATTTCAAGGAAATGTGTGGCAATAGTCAACCACAAACTCGTTATTTACTGGGTTAACAACTATACAAAAATGAAATACATGCTTGGAAAACATGATGCCTGGCGTGGTGCCATGGTATGGCCTCACCGTGCCCTGGTAATTTTTTTTGAATGTTTGCCTTATGTCGTCATGCACGCCTTTCATAAATCAAACCATCACCGAGCAAGTTTCATGGTTTCGAGGGGGAAATCACCAAGATTGAAGGGGGATCCAAATTTCCTTTGTCCTTTATCCATGAGGTTTTTTTTCTATGATGAACGTTCACCCTGCAAATCACCATGTTCAAATTTGGCAGTTTTCCGGGTTCATTTACCATATTTAGGGGATTATGTGCATTTTCTAGGCATTAATGCACATAATTCAAGTTCAAACAATCAGTGCATGAAAGGGTACACAAGAATGGCCTAGAAAACCATGCTCATGCCATTTAGTAAATTCTCATGCCTTTTACAAGGAATGGGCAGATATTTCGATGAAATGTGTGGCAATAGTGAACCACAAACGTTTGTTTATTAGGTTTTCAACTATAGAAAAAATGAAATAAGTGCTTGAAAAACATGATGCCTGGCATGGTGCCATGGTATGGCTTCACCATGCCCTGGTAAAAAATTGAGAAGGTTTGGCTTATGTCGTCATGCACGCCCTTCATAAATCGAACCATCACCGAGGAAGTCCCATGCTTTCGAGAGGGAAATCACCAAAGTGAAGGGGAATCCAAATTTTCTTCATTCTTTGCCCTGGAATTTTTTTCTACGAAAAACATACACCCTGCAAATCACCCTGTTCAAATTTGGCATTTTTTCGGGCTCATTTACCATATTTAGGGGATTACGTGCATTTTCTAGGCATTTAGTGCATATAAATCCAATCCAGGTACAACTGCACGGGTGTGATGTGAGGAACATGGATTGCCGTCCGATCGCGGCGCATCCTATGATGCACACGTGCGATCCGAGTGGCTGGGGTTCCAGCCAATCATAATGCAACACACATTAGGCTCAGCGCACACTGTTTCCGGAGGCGACGGAGATGAACCATGTGCGATAATGAACAAGGAAATTGTAAGGAAGCCAAATTTCCTTCGTCGTTTGTCGTTGAGCTCTTAAAAACCACCGCACTACATGGCTGGCCGGCTGCTCCATCCCAGAGCTCTCTCCAAGCGTCATTCATGGCACCGCGGCACATAGTAACTGGTAAGGAAGCGATAGCATCCCGCCGCGCCATGTTCCTCGTCGCCCGCGATCGCACACATGGTAAGGAAGCGATGGCATATTGTCGTGCCGAGTTCATCGCCGCTGCCGGCCAGATAGTTAGGTGGGCGGACTTTGAGGCTGTCATGGCCGAATGGGTAGTGGATCTAGAGGTGGCCAAAGCCGCATAGAAGGAGCGGAAAAGGCAGAAAGCAGTCAAAAAAGAAAGTCCCACCGTCGCAAGAAAGAAGAGGCCACATGCCGTGCCGAGGAGAGCTTGGAGGAGATCGAAGCACGGTGGGCTGGTGTTTGTCCAGTATGCCCCGATGGCAACATGTGAGAAGTAGCTAGTGCGTGGGCCGCCCGTAAGTTTGTATAATTAATTATGAGCATCTACCATTACTACATACGTACTAGTCTTAGAGCAAATTACCAGTAGTACTTTAAGTTGGTACTATCTATTATTAATGTACAATGTCGTTAAGCGCATCCTTTGAGGGCTTTGAGCATTGATTAGGATATGTTCAATGAAATTTTGTAGCCGCACCCCAGCCCCAAATAGTACCGAAACATCTGCCCATAGCCACGGGAGGAGACTAGAGCTGGCCCTAGCTAGTTTTTAGTCCTACCTAGCCACGCGAGTTGGCAGCGCACTGGCTTAAATTGCCGTGTCAGCGGATGGCAGCAAGATTCTCTCTTGTTGCATAGGATCAAATCTGGCTACACGAGCGAGGCAGGTTGACACTTGATAGCATTTCATAAACCGACGATTGCTCATCGGGTGTCACCTTGCCTCGTTCATATACATTGAATAATCCTGATACAATGAAAGTGATTTTTGAAATTAGGTGCGGTTGGAGATGCTGATGGATATAAGAATTATTAGAATATTATGAAACATCGCACAGCTAACTGACTTATGGATCATTGACGCAAAAAAGCACACGGGTATGCCAACACACGATTGCTATGGCATACCCGTGTGCTTTTTTGCGTCAATGATCCATAAGTCAGTTAGCTGTGCGATGTTTCCTAATAAACTAGGCGTACCATTGACCGGAAAAATCAACTACACGTGTACATTTTTTTGGAGACAGGATCTGCCAATTTTCTGTTTTCTCGCACATGAGTATTTTGCGCGCTTCGTCTGCGTTGTGTGTTTCCCCCGCCCAAGTTTCAAGTTTCACAGCAAAATTTTCATTAAGCACACGATTTCAGAATTTATTCCTCCCACCACATCCTCACCCGTCAAATTTCCTCAGCATCTCCCCCTCCCCCTCCCCCTACCGGCAGCTCAAACCACCACCGCCCACTGGTACAACGAGGTGCTATAAAATGGTTTTAACCCCTTTCTGCGATGGTGTTCTAAACCGTCGCCTAGTGAGTGATTGCGATAGGGGGTCCTTCCCAAACGACCCAGAAACCGTCGGGGATAGGCTCTCCTGGCACACACGCTCGGCAAAATAAGGTCATGTGCGACGGGCGAGCGATCAAATACGATTATACAGGCCCAACCAGTTCCGGTCGTAAGTACATCCCACACAGTCAGTCCCAAACAAACGTTTTTGTTTGTTATTTACATTCCACATAGTCAATCCAAGGAATACGTTTTCGTTCTTATGTACATCCCACATAGTCAATCCAGGGAAAACGTTTCCGTTCGTATGTACATCCCACATAGTCAATCCAAGGAAAACGTTTTCGTTTGTATGTACACCCCGCATAGTTTTATGTATAGGCTCGTGGGTGATAGGTGTAACTATCACACATGCTCTGCCTTGGTTAACCATTTGATTTTATTCAACTACATCACACACGATTTGATGAAGAAAATTGTGTGGCATTGGGCTATCCATCACAAGCGCTTTTACTGCTAGAACTGTTTGCAAAGTTCCATGACCCATTTAGCAGGTTTATTAGTTTACAATTAATAATTCTAGTATTACGCAAATTCACATTTCATACCGAACATCTGCTTGCCAATTTCATATTAGGCACATAAATATATTTTAACATCATAGTACGGTAGCTACCTGAAAACAGCATAGTACAACATATAGCTATTTCAGCTTCATAAGAACAATATTAAAACAATATATTCATTTCCCTAATCGAGATCATCCAGGCTCATCTTATCCACATGTGCTTTTAGTTCAGTAAGAACCTATTTGCACCGACCAACTGGGAAATGCCTCCTCCTTCGCCAACACCATCTTAGCAAAGTCTGATTTAAAAAATCTAAGCTCATTATCCACCTTCCTCTTTTTATCCCGCATCTTCAAATATTATTTAGCATTGACAACACTTTCTCTAAGCTTACCTCTGTTCTCTTCCTCATACATGCTCCAGAGCTTTGCTAGGCACATCTTCAAAGATTGCGGTCACTCTTGATCAACCCACTCCAGGTAAGAACACTTCCGTTCATCCTATAATATTTAAAACTAGATCAGTAATAATTTTAGGGGAAATGGATTTATAGCAACATAGAAAATCACCAATACTTATTTTTTAAAACTGAAGAAACAGGTTAATTATGACATATCTTCTCAAAAAGATCAATGTGCAAATGAATTAATTGCTACTGAGACAACAACCAAATTCTGAAACATTAGAAGCTATAATTAACTAGAACAATGCTACAAGTTTTTACTCATGTACTATAAATAACAAATTGAACATTTTAGGAGGAAGCTAAATATAGCTGCAACAGCATAGCGACAGTGTTTGGATGACAGCAAATTGATACTAACACGTGTGTACATGCACAAATTTAGTAACATAGAACTAATAGCACTAAGGTCATCCACTATGTATGCCAAAACCGGTGTAAAGACAACTGTTGCTACATCTCGCACCAGTGCCCTGCACCGGTGAGCCGATGCAGTGGGAAAAAAATCAGGGACCCGGACTCCGGAGCACCTAGTTGCTCCGATGCCTAGTTCCTTCGTGCCATAGAGATTTAGTATTTTACTGGTTGGCGCTCGAATGTGTGGACCAAAGTTGACTGCACAAACTGTTGAAGCGGTGCCAGATAATTGTCTAATGGCACTACTGATGAGATGACAACATTTTTAGATACTAGGTACAAACTATGACACTGTCGTTTGGTTCAAGGTGTGGTATGAATGGTTTGGGACCGTGAAAGTGTCTGAATCACATCTAACAAATGATCTGTAACAATGAAAGAGGGGCTAACATTCTTTGCACATGCCAGAAACTTCCTCCCATTGTCCACAAATTCAAACGAAACTAGCTTAACGCATGGAGATTGATGGTGACAACGAGCAGACAGATCTTCAGCCACCCCGCCCCATTCGTGGTAACTAATGGTCCTAGGGAGCTACAAGAGGAAGAAATGACTCAAATCGATCGCCGGGTTAAAATCCTCCATTCCAAGTCATAGCCCGAGAGAGAGAAGAGAGGCATACCCGGGTGGTGAAGGAGTCAAAGGAGGAGGAGGTCATTGAAGAAGACCATGGCGACCCTAGCGGTAGGATGTGAGACGGTGAGAGCGAGGAAGCAAGCGAGGAAGCGGCTATAGCTTAGGAAGGAAGGAAGGAGGAAATAGGGGAAATGTGACTTGTGGTTGATATGTCTCCAACGTATCTATGATTTTTTTAGTGTTCCATGCTATTATATTATCCATTTTGGATCTTTTATATGCATTAATATGTTATTTTATATTATTTTTGGGACTAACTTATTAACCTAGAGCCCAGTGCCAGTTTCTAATTTTTCCTTGTTTTTGAGTTTCGCAGAAAAGGAATACCCAACGGAGTCCAAACGGAATGAAACCTTCGCGATGATTTTTCGTGGACCAGAAGACAACTAGGAGACTTGGAGATGAAGTCGGAGGAGCCACGAGGCGGGCACAAGGACGGAGAGCGCGCCCAGGAGGGTAGGGCACGCCCCCACCCTTCTAGGCCCCACGTGACCCTCCTGACCTAATTCTTTCGCCTATATATTCCCAAATATCCCCAAACCACCAGAAGCATCCACGAAAACACTTCTCCACTGCCGCAACCTTCTTTACCCGTGAGATCCCATCTAGGGACCTTTTCCGGCACCCTGTCGGAGGGGGATTCGATCACGGAGGGCTTCTACATCAATTCTATTGCCCTTCCGATGAAGCGTGAGTAGTTTACCTCAGACCTATGGGTCCATAGCTAGTAGCTACATGGCTTCTTCTCTCTCTCTTTGATTCTCAATACCATGTTCTCCTTGATGTTCTTGAAGATCTATGCGATGTAATACTTTTTGCGGTGTGTTTGCCGAGATTTGATGAATTGTGGATTTATGATCATCTTATATATGAGTATTATTTGAATATTCTCCAAATTCTTATATGCATGATTTGTATCTTTGTAATTCTCTTCGAACTATCGATTCGGTTTGGCCAACTAGATTGGTTTTTCTTGCAATGGGAGAAGTTCTTAGCTTTGGGTTCAATCTTGCGGTGTCCTTTCCCAGTGAAAGTAGGGGCATCAAGGCACGTATTGTATTGTTGCCATCGAGGATAAAAAGATGGGATTTTCATCATATTTATTGAGTTAATTCCTCTACATCAGGCCATCTTACTTAATGCGTTACTTCGTTCTTTATGAACTTAATACTCTAGATGCATGTCGGATAGCGGTCAATGTGTGTAGTAATAGTAGTAGGTGCAGAATCGTTTCGGTCTACTTGACATGGGCGTGATGCCTATATTCATGATCATTGCCTTAGATATCATCATAACTTTGCGCTTTTCTATCAATTGCTCGGCGGTAATATGTTCACCCACCATATTATTTGTTATCTTGAGAGAAGCCTCTAGTGAAACCTATGGCCCCCGGGTATATTTTCCATCATATTAGTTTCTGATCTACTATTTTGCAATCTTTTACTTTCCGATCTATAAACCAAAAACACCAAAAACATTTACTTTATGTTTTGTTTATTTTCATCTATCTCTATCAGATCTCACTTTTGCAAGTAACCGTGAAGGGATTGGCAACCCTTTTTATCGCGTTGGGTGCAAGTTGTTTGATTGTTTGTGCAGGTATTAGGTGATTTGTGCGTTGTCTCCTACTGGATTGATACCTTGGTTCTCAAATTGAGGGAAATACTTATCTCTACTTTGCTGCATCACCCTTTCCTATTCAAGGGAAAAACCAACGCAAGCTCAAGAAGTAGAAGTGGTTGGGGAGAGAAGGGGTGGGGAAGGGGGCAGGGGTAGATATTTTGGTGGTAGGCCAAAAAATTTCGAAATGTGGAGGGAAACTTTGCGTGCGGTGCCTCCGGTCACCATTCACTTTGAACGATTGTGTGCATCACAAACGATTCTTCTGCTTTACGTGCATGGGATGAGTTTGATAATTCAAATTTTGGTGGAAAACTCCCCAGGTACTGTCCTCATCCACTTCATTTCATAATTTAACATCGCTTGCTAATTTGGGCACACAAAAGAGCATACAACACACAGACCACACTTAATGAACCGAGCAATTTTAGTAATTAAATAGAGCCAGCTGACCTAAACATTGCTATAACAAAAGACCAACATTAAAAACAAAGCCTAAGTACGCATAATTTTAACAAAGCCGCCGCCGCGCCAGCCTATGCATCGCCAGTGTGAGATGAGACGTCGATGACTTGTCTTGACGACATGCCGCCGTTGGTGGACTCCACATCCCCCTGCTGAAGTCGACCGCGTCCTTGTCCTCGTCCTCGGTGCCGCCCTTGAGGTTGTAGTACTCGTAGTAGTGGCTGCGCCAGAGCTTGCGTTGGTACTCCACCGTCGACTCCTCAACGGACAGACTCTTCTCTACATCGACCTCGGCCACGCACAACTCCTCCTCCTGGCGCTCTTCAATCTTCGTCGCCTCCTGCATCTCCAGCTGCCGTTCGGCAATCTCATGAGGAAGAAGGTGCTCCATGGCCGCCGCCACCTTTTCAGACGTGGGTTGCATGCTGGATTCCGAGGTGGCCTAGAATATCTTGGCGTTTGCGTCCTTGATCTTGGCATGGATGGCCTCGACCCGGGCCATGGCGACATCGGCGGCACGGACGGCAGCTCGAGCGCTCTCGGCGTTTGCAGCCGTCGTCACAGTAGTAGCTGCAGCCGTCTCGGCTGCTGTAGCTGCCCTGTCGGCAGCCGCAGACGCCCTCTCAGCGGATGCGGCCGCGCTCAATGCGGATGCGGCGGCACTCTCGGCATAGGAGGCCGTGCTCTCGGCGCAGGCGGTGGCGCTCAGGGAGGACGCGACCACCGTACGGGCCTTCATGAAGTGTTTCCACGGTGTCATCTTTGCAAGAAAGGGTTGCAGGAATGGGGATCGAGATTCGTGGATTCGGGGGTTGCCGATACTGGAGCAGACGAGCCGGCGAAGCTTAAGGAGGAAGACTTAAATAGACCCAGGAATTTTCATCGCAAACGGTTCCTACAAAAAACTGTGTGTGATGTTGTTGATATTTTTTATTAGCTATGAAAGACGAATTTGGAGTGTATAGTAACAACGGATGGTGTTCTAAATGTACGAGAAAATTTGTAGTACTAATACAATTGTCATGTGAAAATTGGAAAATTCCAGGGGTTATTTGACCTTTAAAGACATTTAAGTGATTTTGTAGCCATTTAATGACCGTAATTCAAACTTGAACTACATGTACATGCAACAACTAACCATAATGGTTTGAAAAGTCATATTTTGTGTTCTTGTGTGCGATCTAATTCCATGTGCAGTAAATTGGAAGGAATTTTCAAACATATTGGTCTCACGACTATGACACAATTAAGCATGGAGTGTCATGGCATTTAAATTCCAAAAATTAAAAAAAGATCAGAAACACATGAAACCTTGCTTGATGTAATTTCATGCCACCAAGATGATGTGGTAAAAAAAATTGTCATGTTTAACAAAAGTTTGGACACACACCCCTCACAAACCGAAGCAACTCACTAGAAGCTTCGTGGTTCCGAGAGGGAACAATGCATGTTTGATGACGAACGGGCGATAGCTTCCTCTTACGGGCTTCAAAAATATTCTATAGTTAACGTGCACTAATACAACTTTCGTGTCAAAATTTGGAAAATTTAAGGGGCCATTTGACCTTTTAAAGACGTTTAAGTGATTTTCTAGCCATTTAGTGACCGTAATCCAAATTTGAACTACATCTACATGCAACGGCTAACCAGAATGGTTTGAAAAATCATATTTGTGTCTTGTGTGCGTGTTAATTCCATGTGTAGTAAATTGGAAGGAGATTTCAAACATATTGGTCTCACGCCCTGGACACATGCATGGAACAAATGAAACCTTGCTTGATGTAATGTCATGCCACCAAGATGATGTGCCACCAAGATGATGTGATAAAAAATTAGCATGTTTGATGAAAGTTTGGACACACACCCCTCACAAACCGGAGCAACTCACTAGAAGGCTCGTGGTTCCGAGAGGGAACAATGCATGTTTGATGATGAACGGGAGATAGCTTCCTCTTATGGGCTTCAAAAAATTTTCTGCAGTTAACGTGCACTAATACAGCTGTCGTGTCAAAATTTGGAAAATTTCAGGGGTCATTTCACCTTTTAAGACATTTTAGTGATTTTCTAACCATTTAATGACCGCAATCCAAATTGGAACTACATCTACATGCAACAGCTAACCATAACGGTTTGAAAAATCATATTCATGTCCTTGTGTGTGAGTTAATTCCATGTGCAGTAAATTGGAAGGAATTTTCAAACATATTGGTCTCACGCCCTGGACACATGCATGGAGTGCCATGGCATTTAAATTCCAAAAAAAGAACAGAAACACATGAAACCGTGCTTGATGTAGTGTCATGCCACCAAGATGATGTGGTAAAAAATTAGCATGTTTGACGAAAGTTTGGACACACACCCCTCACAAACCGGAGCAACTCACTAGAAGGCTCATGGTTCCGAGAGGGAACAATGCATGTTTGATGACGAACGGGAGATAGCTTCCTCTTACAGCCTTCAAACTTTTTCTACATGTAACATGCACTAATGCAATTTTCATGTGAAAAATTCGAAAAAATTAGGGGTCATTTGATCTTTTAAAGACATTTAAGTGATTTTCTAGCCATTTAATGACCATAATTCAAATTTGAACTACATCCACATGCAACGCCTAACCATAACGGTTTGAAAAATCATATTTGTGTACTTGTGTGTGAGTTAATTCCATGTGCAGTAAATTAGAAGGAATTTTCAAACATATTGGTCTCACGACATGGACACATGCATGGAGTGTCATGGCATTTTAATTCCAAAAAATAATAAAATGATCAAAAAACATGAAACCTTGCTTGATGTAATGTCATGCCACCAACATGATGTGGTAAAAAATTGGCTTGTTCGACGAAACTTTGGACACACACCCCTCACAAACTAGAGCAACTCTCTAGAAGGCCCGTGGTTCCGTGAGGGAACAATGCATGTTTGATGACGAACGGCGGATAGCTTCCTCTTACGGCCTTTAAACTTTTTCTACATTTAACATGCATTAATACAACTGTCATGTGAAAAATTGCAAAATTCTAGCGGTCATTTGACCTTTTAAAGACATTTAAGTGTTTTTCTAGCCATTTAATGACCGTAATTAAAATTTGAACTACATCTACATGCAACAGTTGACCCTAACGGTTTGAAAAATCATATTTGTGTACTTGTGTGCGAGTTAATTCCATGTACGGTAAATTAGAAGGAATTTTCAAACATATTGGTGTCACGGCATGGACACATGCATGGAGTGCCATGGCATTTTAATTCCAAAAAATAAAAAATGATCAGAAAAACATGAAACCTTGCTTGATGTAGTGTCATGCCACCCAGATAATGTGGTAAATAAATTGTCCTGTTTGACGAAAGTTTGGACGCACACCCCTCACAAGCCGTAGCAACTCACTAGACAGCTTGTGTTTCCGAGAGGGAACAATGTATTGATGTCGCTTGAAGCTACGTTGGTATTTTCCCAAAGAGGAAGGGATGATGCAGCACAACGGCGGTAGGTATATCCCTCAGATATGAAACAAGGTTATCGAACCAGTAGGAGAACCAAGCAACACAACGTAAACAACACCTGCCCACAAATAACAACTTCTCGCAACCCAACGTGTTAAAGGGGTTGTCAATCCCTTCCGGGGTACGGCGCCTCAAGATAGGCAAACGGGCATGAAGTAAAATTGGAGTAGATTGATAGATCGAACGTGAAACAAAATAAATAAGAATAAATTGCAGCAAGGTATTTTTGGTTTTTGGATTAATAGATCTGAAAATAAATGGCAAAGGAAAAGTAGACCGCAAAGGCAAATATATGAGAAAGAGACCCGAGGGCGTAGGTTTCACTAGTGGCTTCTCTCGAGAAAAATAGCAAACGGTGGGTGAACAAATTACCGTTGGGCAATTTATAGAACTTCAAATAATCATGACGATATCCAGGCAATGCTCGTTACATAGGCATCCCGTCCAAGATTAGTAGACCAACTCTTGCCTGCATCTACTACTATTACTCCACACATCGACCGCTATCAAGCATGCATCTAGTGTATTAAGTTCATGGAGAAATGGAGTAATGCAATAAGAACGATGACATGATGTAGACAAAATCTATCTGTGTAGATATAGACCCCGTCATTTTATCCTTAGTAGCAACTATACATATGTGTTGGTTCCCTTTCTGTCACTGGGATCAAGCACCGTAAGATCAAACCCACTACAAAGCACCTCTTCCCATTGCAAGATAAATAGATCAAGTTGGCTAGACAAAACCCAAATATCGGAGAAGAAATACGAGGCTATATGCAATCATGCATAAAATAGATCAAAGAAACTCAAATACTTTCATGGATATAAAACGATAGATCTGATCATAAACTCAAAGTTCATAGATCCCAACAAACACATCGCAAAAAGAGTTACATCATATGGATCTCCAAGAGACCATTGTATTGAGAATCAAGAGAGAGAGAGAGAGAGAGAGAGGAAGCCATCTATCTACTAACTACGGACCCGAAGGTCTACAAAGAACTACTCACACATCATCGGAGAGACACCAATGGAGGTGGTGAACCCCATCCGAGATGGTGTCTTGATTGGATCTGGTGGTTCTAGACTCTGCGGCGACTGGGTAAATATTTCGTCGACTCCCCTAGGGTTTTGGGAATATTGGGGTATTTATAGAGCAAAGAGGCGGTCTGGGGCACCCGAGGTGAGCACAACCCACCAGGGCACGCCTAGGCTTCTTGGCACGCCCTGGCGTGTTGTGCTCCCCTCGGGGCACCCGCATGCGCTGCCAGGGCCCATTGTGTTCCTTCTGGACCATAAAATTTCTCCGTAAAGTTTCGTGGCATTTGGACTCCATTTGATATTGATTTTCTCCGATGTAAAAAAAGAAACTGGCACTTGGCACTATGTCAATAGGTTAGTACCAAAAATGATATAAAATGATTATAAAACATCCAAGATTGATAATATAACAGCATGGAATAAGCAAAATTTATAGATACGTTGGAGACGTATTAGCATACCCAAGCTTAACTCCTACTCGTCCTCGAGTAGGGACGTGATAAAACAGAATTTTTGATGTGGAATGCTGCCTATCATGTCATATCATATTCTTTCTTTATATCATGGACATTTGGAATTTTATATTGTTCAAAGCAATAGTCTAGTTTTCACATGATAATTTAGATACTCAAGCATATCAACAAGCAATCAAGTCTTTCAAAATATCAATGCTAAAATAAGCTATCCCTAGCCCATCATGCTCAATCATTGATCCATTCACGAAACACACTCAAATATTAGCTACACCCAATACTTAAGTACGATCATATTGCCTCCTAGTTTGTGCATTTATAAGAGAAGATGGAGACTCAAATTCAAAAATAAAAATTGCACAAAGTAAAAGAAAGGCCCGTCGCAGAGGGAAGTAGGGATTTGTAGAGGTGCCATAGCTCAAAGCGAAAACCTTAGAGATAAAAACATTTTGGGAGGTGTATCCATCCCACCAACGAAAGCGACTTAGAGTTCCCAATACTTTCCATGCTTAGATATATCATAGGCGGTTCCCAAATAGAAAATAAAGTTTATTCCTTTTTCCACCATACTTTCACTTTCCATGGCTAGCCGTATCCACGGTTGTCCTCCATACCAACACTTTCCAAGGAATTTATTATTTGACAGCATAAACTAAATTCTTTTTTCATTTTGGGACCGGGCATCCCTAATACCTTTGCCTTACTCTTGTGCAATGACAAGTGAATAAACACTCATCTTGAGAATAACACATCTAGCATGGAAAATATTAGCCACCCCACACCGCTCCGCGAGCGAAAGGAACACACAAAAGAGAAGTTTATTTTTTGAAAATTAGAGATGGCACATGCAAATTTGCTTAGAATGGCAAAAGAATACCGCATATAGGTAGATATAGTGGATTCATGTGGCAAAACTGGTTTAAAGGGTTTTGGATGCACAAGTAGAGATCATACTTAGTGCAGAATGAAGGCTAGCAAAAGATTGAGAAGCGACCAACCAAGAAACAAATAATCTCATAAGCAAGCTGTAAGCATAATTAACACCGAATGATGCACCACAAGTAGGATATAATTTCATTGCATGACTATTGACTTTTGTGCTTGCATAGGGAATCACAAACCTTAACACCAATATTCTTACTAAAGCATAATTACTCACCAACATAACTCACATATCGCATCATCATATCTCAAAACTATTATTATGAATCAAGTTTATTTTGTCCAATGATCTTCATGAAAGTTTTTATTATATCCTTCTTGGATATCTATCACTTTGGGACTAATTTTTATGTGTTGCTTTTGACAAGCTCAAACAAATATAAGTGAAGATCATGAGCATAATTTTTCTTTCTCTCAAAATAATTTCAGTGAAGCAAGAGAGAGTTTCTTGAAAATTTCACTAACTCTCAAATAAATATAAGTGAAGCAAGAGAGCATTTCTTCAAAAATACTAAGCACATCGTGCTCAAAAAGATATAAGTGAAGCACTAGAGCAAGTCCATAGTTCATAAAAATTTAAGTGAAGCATAGAGAGCAATTCTAACAAGTCATGACATAATTTTGGTTCTCTCAAATAAGTGTGTCCAGCAAGGTATCAAGACTTAAAACAAAAAAAAAGCAAAGACTCATATCATACAAGACGCTCCAAGCAAAACACATAGTATGTGACGAATAAAATATAGCTTCGAGTAAAATACCAATGGTCGTTAGAAAAAAGAGGGGATGCCACTCGGGGGCATCCCCAAACTTAGTTGGTTGCTCATCTTTGGATAATAGCTTGGGACGCCAGGGCATCCCCAAGCTTAGGCTCTTCTACTCCTTATTCCTTCATCCATCGTAATATAACCCAAAACTCGAAAACTTCAATCACACAAAACTCAACAAAACCTTCGTGAGATCTGTTAGTATAAGAATAATAAATCACTACTATAAGTGCTATATCAAACCAATTCATATTTTATTTTTGCATTATATCTACTGCATTCCAACTTTTTATGGCAAAAACTCATCAAAGAAAACCATAGAGCCATCAAAATAAGCACACAACGCAAAGAAAATAGAACCTGTCCAAACAGAACAGTTTGTAGAAATCTGACTATTCGGAAACTTATGGAACTCCAAAAATTTTGAAAAATTTGGACGACCTGAGCAATTTGTATATTAATCTAATGCAATTGAACTCTCTAGTAATAGAATGATAATTATTTTCGTCAGCGCAAAAGTTTCTGTTTTTTCAGCAAGATCAGACAACTAATACCCAAGAAGATCCTAAAGGCTTTACTTGGCACAAACACTAATTAAAAAACAAAAACACAATCATAGAACTAGAATAATTGTGCTAACACTCAAAAATAGGAAGAAAAAATCAAAAATATTTTTTATTCATTGGGTTACCTCCCAACAAGCGCTATAGTTTTACGCCCTTAGCTAGGCATAAAGCAAGGATCTAAGTTTTATCATCTCTGGTTCAAGATCCATAAGATGCCCTCATGATTGATTCATATGGCGGCCTAATTTTTGTTCTAGGAAAGTGTTCCATACCCTTCATCAAAGGAAATTGGAACTTAATATTGCCTTCTTTCATATCAATCACAGCACCGATAGTGTGTAAAAATAGTCTACCAAGAATAATTGGACAAGACGGATTGCAATCAATATCAAGAACAATAAAATCTATGGGCACATAATTTCTATCTGCAAGAATAAGAACATCATTAATTCTTCACATAGGCTTTTTAATAGTAGAATCCGCCAAGTGCAAATTTAAAGAACATTCTTCAAGATCGGTAAGACCAAGCACATCACATAAAGATTTCGGAATTGTAGAAACACTAGCACCCAAGTCACACAAAGCAAAACATTCATAATTTTTAATCTTGACTTTGATAGTAGGTTCCCATTCATCATGCAATTTTCTAGGAATTGATACTTATGATAACCCACAAGTATAGGGGATCGCAACAGTTTTCGATAAGTAAGAGTGTCGAACCCAAGGAGGAGCTAAAGGTAGAACAAATATTCCCTCAAGTTCTATCGACCACCGATACAACTCTACGCACGCTTGACGTTTGCTTTACCTAGAACAAGTATGAAACTAGAAGTACTTTGTAGGTGTTGTTGGATAGGTTTGCAAGATAATAAAGAGTACGTAAATAAAAAAGTAGGGGCTGTTTAGATAAATAAACAATAAAGTAAATATAGCGAGTGTGGAAAAGTGGTGGTAGGAGTTGAGAAATTGCCCCTATGCAATTGACTACTTTACTAGACCGATAGCAAGTATTATGTGGGAGAGGCCACTGCTAGCATGTCATCCCTGACTTGGAATTCTATGCACTTATGATTGGAACTATTAGCAAGCATCCGCAACTACTAATGTTCATTAAGGTAAAACCCAACCATAGCATTAAGATATATTGGTCCCCCTTCGATCCCGTATGCATCAATTTCTATGCTAGGTTGAAGCTTCTGTCACTCTTGCCCTCCAATACATAGTCCTATCAACACACAACTAACCCTAGGGTGTGATCCACGCGCCCAATCATATGATGGGCACCAAAGGACAACAACATAACCACAAGAAAATTAAATCAATCATAGCAATTCATCAACCACCGATAGGACAACGAAAATCTACTCAGATATCATAGGATGGCAACACATCATTGGATAATAATATGAAGCATAAAGTACCATGTTCAAGTAGAGGGTACAACGGGTTGCGGGAGAGTGGACCGCTGTAGATAGAGGGGGGAAGGTGATGGAGATGTTGGTGAAGATGGCGGAGGTGTTGGTGAAGATCGCGGTGATGATGATGATGGCCACGGCGGTGTTCCGGCGCCACCGGAGGAGAGGGGGAGAGGGGCCCCCTTCTTCCTCTTCTTCCTTGACCTCCTCCCTAGATGGGAGAAGGGTTTCCCCTCTGGTCCTTGGCCTCCATGGCATGGGAGGGGCGAGAGCCCCTCTGAGATTGGATCTATCTCTCTGTTTCTCTCTGGTTCTGCGTTCTGTTCTGGCTCTGTTTCACCGTTTTGTATATATATGGAGATCCGTAACTCCGATTGGCCTGAAACCTTCGCCGTGATTTTTTTTCCAAATATTAGATTTCTTGCGGCAAAAGAAGAGGGTCAACCGCCTTACGGTGGGCTCATGAGGGTAGGGGCGCGCCCTAGGGGGGGCCCTGCCTCGTGACCACCTCGGGCACTAGTTCGCGTTGATTTTCCTTCTGAATTTTCCATATTTTCCAAAAATAAGCTCCATCCGTTTTTATCCCGTTTGGACTCCGTTTGATATGGATATTCTACGAAACCAAAAACATGCAACAGACAGGAACTGGCGCTGGGCACTGGATCAATATGTTAGTCCCAAAAATAATATAAAAAGTTGCCAAAAAGTATATGAAAGTTGAATAATATTGGCATGGAACAAAAATTATAGATACGACGGAGACGTATCAGCATCCCCAAGCTTAATTCCTGCTCGTCCTCGAGTAGGTAAATGATAAAAAAGATATTTTTTGATGTGGAATGCTACCTAGCATAATCTTGATCATATGTCTAATCATGGCATGAATATTAAGACACGAGTGATTCAAAGCAATAGTCTATCCTTTGACATTAAGACAATAATACTTCAAGCATACTAATAAAGCAATCATGTATTTTCAAAATAACATGTCCAAAGAAAGTTATCCCTACAAAATCATATAGTCTGGCTATGCTCCATCTTCACCACACAAAATATTCAAATCATGCACAACCCCAATGACAAGCCAAGCAATTGTTTCATACTTTTGATGTTCTCAAACCTTTTCAACTTTCACGCAGTACATGAGCGTGAGCCATGGACATAGCACTATAGGTGGAATAGAATATGATGGTGGAGGAGACAAAAAGGAGAAGATAGTCTCACATCAACTAGGCGTATCAACGGGCTATGGAGATGCCCATCAATAGATATCAATGTGAGTGAGTAGGGATTGCCATGCAACGGATGCACTAGAGCTATAAGTGTATGAAAGCTCCAACTGAAACTAAGTGGGTGTGCATCCAACTTGCTTGCTCATGAAGACCTCGGGCATTTGACGAAGCCCATCATCGGAATATACAAGCCAAGTTCTATAATGAAAATTCCCACTAGTATATGAAAGTGATAACTCAAGAGACTCTCTATATGAAGAACATGGTGCTATTTTGAAGAACAAGTGTTGTAAAAGGATAGTAACATTGCCCCTTCTCTCTTTTTCTCTCTCTTTTTTGGTTGTTTTTTTTATTTTTTGGTGGGCTTCTTTGGCCTCTCTTTTTTATTTGGGCTTCTTTGGCCTCTTTTATTTTTTTGTAAAGTCCGGAGTCTCATCCCGACTTATGGGGGAATCATAGTCTCCATCATCCTTTCCTCACTAGGGCAATGCTATAATAATGATGATCATCACACTTTTATTTACTTACAACTCAATATTACAACTCGATACTAGAACAAAGATATGACTCTATATGAATGCCTCCGGCAGTGTACCGGGATGTGCAATGATCTAGCGTAGCAATGACATCAAAAAACGAACAAGCCATGAAAACATCATGCTAGCTATCTTACGATCATGCAAAGCAATATGACAATAAATGCTCAAGTCATGTATATGATGATGATGGAAGTTGCATGGCAATATATCTCGGAATGGCTATGGAAATTCCATAATAGGTAGGTATGGTGGCTGTTTTGAGGAAGGTATATGGTGGGTTTATGGTACCGGCGAAAGTTGCGCGGTACTAGAGAGGCTAGCAATGGTGGAAGGGTGAGAGTGCGTATAATCCATGGACTCAACATTAGTCATAAAGAACTCACATACTTATTGCAAAAATCTATTAGTCATCGAAACAAAGTACTACGTGCATGCTCCTAGGGGGATAGATTGGTAGGAAAATACCATCGCTCGTCCCCGACCGCCACTCATAAGGAAGACAATCAATAAATAAATCATGCTCCGACTTTGTTACATAACGGTTCACCATACGTGCATGCTACGGGAATCACAAACCTCAACACAAGTATTTCTACAATCCACAACTACCCACTAGCATGACTCTAATATCACCATCTTTATATCACAAAACTATTGCAAGGAATCAAACATATCATATTCAGTGATCTACAAGTTTTATGTAGGATTTTATGACTAACCATGTGAATGACCAATTCCTGTCATCTCTCTAAATAGGTATAAGTGAAGTAAGAGAGTTTAATTATTTCTACAAAAGATATGCCCACACTCTAACAAATATAAGTGAAGCAAAAGAGCATTCTACAAATGGCGGTTGTCTAAGTGAAGAGAAACAGGTAATCCAAACTTCAAATGATATGAGTGAAGCACATGAAGCATTCTATAAAGCCATACTCAAAGAATATAAGTGAAGTGCAAAGAGCATTCTATAAATCAACCAAGGACTATCTCATACCAGCATGGTGCAAAAAAAAAAGAAACATGAAAACTAAAGCAAAGACGCTCCAAGATTGCACATATCGCATGAACGAAACGAATCTGAAAACATACCGATACTTGTTGAAGAAAGAGGGGATGCCTCCCCAGCACCCCCAAGCTTAGACGCTTGAGTCTCCTTGAATATTTACTTGGGGTGCCCCGGGCATACCCAAGCTTGAGCTCTTGCCTCTCTTCCTTCTTCTCACATCGAGACCTTCTCAATCATCGAACACTTCATCCACACAAAACTTCAACGGAAAACTCCGTAAGATCCGTTAGTATAATAAAGCAAATCACTACTCTAAGTACTATTGCAAACCAATTCATATTTTGTTTTTGCATTGTGTCTACTGTAATATAACTTTTTCATGGCTTAATCCACTGATATAAATTGATAGTTTCATCAAAACAAGCAAACTATGCATCAAAAACAGAATCTGTCTAAAACAGAACAGTCTGTAATAATCTAAACATTCACCATACTTCTGATACTTGAAAAATTCTACCAAAATTAGGAAAAATAAACAATTTGTATAGGAAGACATTGCAAAAATAATCAGAACCATTTGACGTTCCAGCTAAAAATGTAAAATCGCGCACTACAGCCAAAGTTTCTGTCCTGCACCGTACAAACCATCAAGCAAATGTAAACATCCTAAAGGCAAACATTGGCACATTATTTTTATAATACAATGGAATTGTACAAGGGGATAATCATTTTTATTGAAAATTTTCTGTAATCAAGATTCACAAAGTTGCCGTGAGCATGAACAAAGTTCAAGGAGCTCTCCCACTTCAACAGTGCTTGTCTTTCTCACTTTCACTTTCCTTTTTGAAAAGTTTTGGGTTCCCCTCTTTATTTTTGTTGTTTTTAAACTATATGAAAGCACTCAACAGAAATAAATGACTCTCTAAAACTTCCGGGTTGTCTCCCTGGCAGCGCTTTCTTTAAAGCCATTAAGCTAGGCATATAGTGCTCAAGTAGTGAATCCACCCGGATCCCAAGGTATATCATAGCCAATTTTAATTAACAATGATTTGTAATTTAGTAGTGAGCACAAGGTAACATATATCATGTAATGACGAAGTCTAACTCTCTTCCCATGCATCGGCATGTCATAAAAGAACAATTCATGCACACCTAGTAAAGGCCAATGCATAGTATAAACAGTTTCTTGCAATTTTATCATGTTGGAAACATAGAGAGGTGGAGATATAGTTCCTCTCTCATAATAATTTCAAGTAGGACCAGCAAGCACATGCATATTATATTTATCAAAATCATCATGTGCAACAGTAAAAGGCAACCCATCAATATAATCCTTAATAAGTGCAAACTTCTCCGATATAGTATAATCGGGAGAATTCAAAAAGATAATAGGACTATCATGCGTGGGTGCAATAGCAACAATTTCATGTTTAACATAAGGAACTATAGCAAGTTCATCTCCATAAGCATAATTCATATTGGCATCTTGGCCATAAGCATAGCAAGCATCATCAAAAAGGGATATTTCAAAAGAATCATAGGGATCATAACAGTCATCATAGCAATCATCCTTCGGTAAGCACGAAGGGGAATTAAACAATGTATGAGTTGAAGAGTTACTCTCATTAGAAGGTGGGAACAGGTGATCAATCCGCTCTTCCTCCTTTTGTTCTTCGCTCTCCTCCTCATCTTTTTCATCCAATGAGCTCACAGTTTCATCAATTTCTTCTTCCATAGACTCCTGCAAAATATTAATCTCTTCTTGGACAGCGGAGTAGTCCTCAATATATAGTTTAACATAAGCATTAGAAGCATAATTCTCATAACAATATTCAAGTATGGCAAAATTTTCAGATTTGTGAAGAGTAGCATCATACTTTTCAATCAAAGAAGCAATTTCAGAAGCACCCTTAAAAGCAACAAATTCTTCAATTTGTTGAACATCATAGTAATTATAAACACCCTTAGCATACGAAGATACGATTCCATTATTACTAAACTCACATTGATAGGGAAGGTGTTTCTTAGGGTTTCCAGAACAACAAGTAAAATCATATATTTCACATAAATTCCAAGCATAGCATTGCGAACATTGAATTTGACCCCATAATAGTTTCCCTTTTTCAGATATACGGTGTCACATATAACAAGCATGCTCATCTAAGGATTTGCCCTCAACTAAGCTAGTTGGGGTTTCAGCACGAGCACATAGGGATCGAAGATGATCCAAGTAATAAGCTTCAGCAGTGTGATAGATTTTGATTGGTTCTTCAACCATTGGTTCAGTAGGTACAACTAATTTTTTTGGTATTTTGCGTTTCCTACCCATAACTAAAAACAACTAAGAACAGCAAATAAAAATTACTTAGTGATAAAGCAAACAAGCACACACGAGAATATTCACCCCACGCTATTGCTCCCCGGCAATGGTGCCAGAAAAAGGTCTTGATAACCCACAAGTATAGGGGATCGCAACAGTTTTCGATAAGTAAGAGTGTCGAACCCAACGGGGAGCTAAAGGTAGAACAAATATTCCCTCAAGTTCTATCGACCACCGATACAACTCTACGCACGCTTGATGTTCGCTTTACCTAGAACAAGTATGAAACTAGAAGTACTTTGTAGGTGTTGTTGGATAGGTTTGCAAGATAATAAAGAGTACGTAAATAAAAAAGTAGGGGCTATTTAGATAAATAAACAATAAAGTAAATATAGCGAGTGTGGAAAAGTGGTGGTAGGAGTTGCGAAATTGCCCCTAAGCAATTGACTACTTTACTAGACCGATAGCAAGTATTATGTGGGAGAGGCCACTGCTAGCATGTCATCCCTGACTTGGAATTCTATGCACTTATGATTGGAACTATTAGCAAGCATCCGCAACTACTAATGTTCATTAAGGTAAAACCCAACCATAGCATTAAGATATATTGGTCCCCCTTCGATCCCGTATGCATCAATTTCTATGCTAGGTTGAAGCTTCTGTCACTCTTGCCCTCCAATACATAGTCCTATCAACACACAACTAACCCTAGGATGTGATCCACGCGCCCAATCATATGATGGGCACCAAAGGATAGCAACATAACCACAAGCAAATTAAATCAATCATAGCAATTCATCAACCACCGATAGGACAACGAAAATCTACTCAGACATCATAGGATGGCAACACATCATTGGATAATAATATGAAGCATAAAGCACCATGTTCAAGTAGAGGGTACAATGGGTTGCGGGAGAGTGGACCGCTGTAGATAGAGGGGGGAAGGTGATGGAGATGTTGGTGAAGATGGCAGAGGTGTTGGTGAAGATCGCGGTGATGATGATGATGGCCATGGCGGCGTTCCGGCGCCACCGGAGGAGAGGGGGAGAGGGGCCCCCTTCTTCCTCTTCTTCCTTGACCTCCTCCCTAGATGTGAGAAGGGTTTCCCCTCTGGTCCTTGGCCTCCATGGCATGGGAGGGGTGAGATCCCCTTTGAGATTGGATCTATCTCTCTGTTTCTCTCTGGTTCTGCGTTCTGTTCTGGCTCTGTTTCACTGTTTCGTATATATATGGACATCTGTAACTCCGATTGGCCTGAAACCTTCGCCATGATTTTTCCGAATATTAGCTTTCTTGCGGCAAAAGAAGAGCGGCAACCGCCTTACGGTGGGCTCACGAGGGTAGGGGGCGCGCCCTAGGGGGGGGCGCCCCTTGCCTCATGACCACCTCGGGCACTGGTTCGCGTTGATTTTCCTTCCGAATTTTCCATATTTTTCAAAAATAAGCTCCGTCCGTTTTTATCCCGTTTGGACTCCGTTTGATATGGATATTCTGCGAAACCAAAAACATGCAACAGACAGGAACTGGCACTGGGCACTGGATCAATATGTTAGTCCCAAAAATAATATAAAAAGTTGCCAAAAAGTATATGAAAGTTGAATAATATTGGCATGGAACAATCAAAAATTATAGATACGACGGAGACATATCAACTTATAATTCCAATTTTTCTTCAAGAGCTTTCATCATAGCATCAACTATATGTTTAGTAAAAGCTTTATTTTGTTCATAGGCATGGGATGAATTTATCATGGATTGCAACAAAGAAATACAATCAATCAAAGAGAAACTATCATAATTAAAGTCTTTGTAATCCAAAAAGTGGGCACATCACTAGCTAAAGTTTTGACCTCTTAAAACCCACCTTTATCAATTTTCTCAAAAAGATTTTCACCCTCCAAATCATTGGGACGCCTTCTACCTAAAGTTGACTCTTCTCCAGTCCCTTTTTCATCAATCTTAACTTTACTAAACAAGGAATCAATAGAAGAAACACCAATCGTTTTAAGATCTTCATCACTTTTGCAAAAGAAATCACTAGAAAATGTTTTTTCTAAAATTATCTTTTAGCTCTAAGCATAGCGGTTCTTTTCTTACTTTCCTCCATAGAAACATAAAGAGCTTTAATTGATTCATCTACTTTAGGCAAAAAAATTGCGATTTTCCACATCATGAGCAATTATATCAACACTTCTAGACAAATCATCAATATTATTCAACTTTTCTTCTATGGAAGCGTTGAAAACTTTTTGTGTGTTTATAAATTCTTTAATATTATTGTCAAGATCAGAGGTGTTCCTATTATTATTATAAGATTGATTTCCATAGGAATTACCATAATTATTAGAGGAATTACTAGGAAAAGGCCTAGGACTAAAATTACCTTTATAAGAATTGTTGTTGAAATTATTTCGAGAAATAAAATTCACATCTATGGCATCACTATTTTTCGCAATCAGAGTAGACAAAGGCATATCATTAAAATCAATAGGAGCACTCCTACTAGCAACCAATTTCACATGAGCATCAACTTTTTCACTCAAAGAAGAAATTTCTTCAACCGAATTAACCTTTTTATTAGTAGGAGCTCTTTCGGTATGCCATTGCAAATAATTTGCCATAATATTATCAAGCAATTTGGTAGCTTCACCCAAAGTAATTTCCATAAAAGTACCACCCGCGGCGGAATCTAAAATATTACGAGAGACAAAATTCAAACCCGCATAAAATTTGTGTATGATCATCCAAAGATTTAACCCATGAGTTGGGCAATTCCTTAGCATGATTTTCATCCTTTCCCAAGATTGTGCAACATGCTCATGTTCAAGTTGCTTGAAATTCATGATCTCAGTTCTAAGGGAAATAATTTTTGCGGGAGGAAAATACTTAGTGATAAAAGCATCTTTGCATTTATTCCAAGAATCGATACTATTGCGAGGCAAAGAGGAGAACCAATTTTTTGCAGAATCGTGCAAGGAAAACGGAAATAATTTCATCTTCACCACATCATTGTCCAGATCTTTTTTCTTTTGCATATCGCATAATTCCATGAAGGTATTAAGATGGGACACGACATCCTCATTAGGAGTACCGTAAAATTCATCTTTCATAACACGATTCAACAAAGCAGTATTAATACCTCAAGTCTCCGCACTATTGGCGGGAGGAGCAAGCAGAGTGCCGATATTGGTATTTGAGAAATCACACAACTTAGTGTTCTCTTGAGTCATGATGCTTACGCAACAAGATTGCACTCAAAAACAGATCCGGCAAGAAAACGGCGAACGGAAAAAGAGGGGCGAATAAAACAACATTTTTTTGTGAAGTGGGGGAGAGGGAAATGAGAGGCAAATGGCAAATAATGTAAATTTCAAGGAGATGAGATTTGTGATTAGGAACCTGGTATATGTTGAAGATTGTAACATCCCAATTTTCAATTTGGATGTTAATCATTAGGTCATCATATGCATCCATGATTTATGCATTTTGAATTGGTTTAATTGGAAAATTTGATCCTAGAAGCCTTAAGCAACTCAAGGACTAATTGATAGAGTTGGAGGTTTTCATAAAAATACATTTTTGAATTTTTCAAAATTGGTAATTGGATCAAAGTGGTTTTATTCAAATTATTTTTCCAATTATTTCAATTTAAATAAATGAGAGAAGATAATATGACTTCTTCAAAACAGCTAGGAAATATTGGAAATTTAATTTTGAATAAGAATGTATTTATTTGCAATTTTATTCGTTTGAATTTTATTAAATTAGGGGAAAATGTGCATTTTAAAACAATTGCATTTAGCCCAGAAAAATGTTCACTTTGTCCTAAACATTTGGAGAGGACGGTGAAAATTGTTTCCGGAATTTTAGGTTTTTTGTTTTATTTTATTTGGATTTTTTCTTCACGGCGAAATTATTTAAAAAAGGGGAGTTCCGGACCGAACTGGGCCGAAGGCCCAGCCGGCCCGTCGCGCCGCCGCCTTCCCTGTCGTGCAGGAGCTGGACTCGCCGGAGTTCGAGCCGCCGTCGCGCGCCCGCCCCCTCCCCCAAGTCGGAGCCCCTCCCGGGCCCTCTTATAAGTCGTGCCGCCGCCCCTTTCCTCTCCACCAAGCCGAGCCGCCGCGTCACCGCCGCGGCACCGCCGCTCGCTGCCATCGCCCGCTGTCCGTGCCGCCGCTCGCTCCCGCCGCCCGGTGCCCACGCCGTCGCCGGACCCGCTCGCCGCCGCTGGCCGATCTGCCAGAGCCCGATCCGCCGCCGCCGTTTTTTCTTTCAAACCGGTATAACCGCCGAAAAACCCACCCTGTTTTTTTTCTAGTTTCGGTTTTTCTTTTTAGATTGGTTTATTTTAGTATGTTAGTTTAATTAGCGAACGTTCATTCATTTAGATCTGTTAGTGAACGCTTCTATTTGTTAGTTTTTGTTAGTGAACGTTCGTTCGTTAAATTTTTCTTTTTAGTTTAATTTTCGGCCAGGGACCTATCCGTGAATAGTTTTCTCATAGATTAGGCCCTCATCTTCACACGATCACTACTTTTTGCTCGTTTGTCCAAATCCAACGAAACCAACACCAAATTCTTCGTTACAATCCCCTCTATTTAGATAACCAACTTAAACATGTTTTTGAAAGTTTAAAATTTGGTTTCAAACATATTTGAATTTGAACTTCTTTCGATCGTAGTTTGAGTTTTGTATCTCCGATTAGATTGATTCTTTTTGCAAATCGAAGATCTTCACTTGTACTTTCTATTTAGATCTTTTATTGGATTTTACCTTTGCATCTTATGCTTGAGTGCTTATGTATTCTATTGTTTGTTTATGAAAGAGTACCCAGCGTGCGAAGCTTACTACTACGAATCTCTAGGGTTTTCCGATTGTCAGCAAGGCAAGTTACACTTTGATCATATCCCTTTATTACCCAGTTTTGTGCATTAGTTTCAACCCTCAAACATTGCATGAGTAGGATTGTGAACATGTGGATATGGGAAGTAATTTATGAGGTAGGAACCTATTATCTTTTTATCAACCCCGGAAATTATACGTTTGTTACATATTGCTTAGCCATGCTCGTAGACGGGATTGGTATGTGAGATTCATGCAAGTTGTGAGAGATTTTAACTAAGGCAAACTTAAGATGGCTACTTCAATACACATCTGGGTGGATTGGTTGCGGGCACTTGGAGCAATCCAGTGTTGTCCTAGGATATCCCGGAGTACCCGTGTGATCATCCTATGGTATGCCACCCAGGCTCAAAGGGGTCATAATATTATTCATGCTCAAAAACTTCCGTGTGCAGCCACAAGCCATTATGGGCTCTGGCATAGTTGAATAAGTCGTGTGACCTCTTTTAGTGGTAGGCTAGCACATGTAGGGGAAAGTAGGTGGTACTGTCTACCCAGAGTAAAGAGTTAATGCTTCAGAAAGACTATGTCTCGATCATCCGATCATGGATGTGGTCGAGTCTTGTGGGGAAAAGTGCACAAACCTCTGCAGAGTGTATAAACTAATCATCGTTAGCCGTGTCCCCGGTTATGGACATCTTGAGTATCTGGTATTTGAATTATTGATTGATCTCATCACTTTACTTAATGAATTTGTTGGGTTATTAATATTATTTTCGGGATTGAGTTGAAGGAACCTTCTCAATAATGACATAAACTTGGTAGTTAAATAAAATCTATTCCTTTGTTGTAGGGAAAAATTAGCTTTATGCAAATGTTAAACTTAGAGTCTCCACCAGCCAAATATGCATTTAGTGGTAGCTTTATTGCATAATTATTCTCTATAGTGTGATCTTGCCAGCATAGTCCATGTGCTGACCTACACGGCTGTAATGTATCATGTTGCAGAATTTTTAGACGAAGAGTAAGGTGCGATAGGTCATTTTCATGCACTCAGTTTTGCCGTGGAGTTGGATGGACTCATTTATCTTCAATGCTTCCGCAAGTTATTTAGATGGCCTTCAGCCATAAGTACTCTTTATGAGACACTGTAACATCCCAAATTTCAATTTGGAATGTTATACACTAGATCATCATTTGCATATCATATTTTATTGCATTTTGGTTGATCCTAGAAATTCTACGCAACTCAAGGACCCTCGGAGAGAGTTGGGGATTTCGTTATTTTCATATTTGAGTTTTCTCAAATTTTGAAAACAGGATCATTTGATTTTATTTATTTTATCTTCAATTATTTCTATTATCAAAATATGAGAGAGGGAATAAAATGACTTTCCCAAAAATAAAGAAATATTGAGGATTTAATAAAAAAATCAAATAAGATTTTATTTTGGTTTTATTTGTTATTTTATTTGAATTTAGGAAAAATGTGCGTTTTTCAAAATTGCATTTAGGCCCCAAATAAATGTTCATCCTGTGCGGCTTGATTTTAGAAGCTGGGGAAAATTTATTACGGGATTTTTGAAGTCCGTTTAGTATTCCTTTTGTTTTTTTCTGAGCGTAACTATTTAAAAAAAGATCCGAACCGACTCTGGGTCGTAACCGGCCAGTACTCCGCCTGGCCGGGCCTTTAAATAGTGCCGCCCAAGGCCCGAGCCAGCCCAAGCCGCCCCACCCCAAACCCTAACACTAGCGCGCCGCCGCGCCGCCGCCGCCCCGCGGCGCCGCCACTTGCCGCCACCCGCCGCCGCCGCCAGATCCGCCGCCGCCGTAGGTAGATCTCGCCGCCGGTTTTTTTAGAAAACCGATCGGTTTTTCGTTGGTTTGTTCATTTTTTTAGTTTCGTTTTTTAAATAGATCGGTTTTTCGGTTTATTTAATTAGCGAGCATTCGCTCGTTCGTTCATTTTAACGAACGCGTTCATCGTTTAGGTCCAGATAACGAACGTTAGTTCGTTAATCTGTTCGTCATTTTTCTTTTTCTCGGATTTAATCCGCGATTTTTCTGATCGCGATTCCTGATCCGTTTTTCGTTCTAGTATAACTTTTCGCTCGTTTATCGGAATCAGGCGATTCAAGCGCCTGGAGTTTCGTCTCGAAACCCTCTTTCTGTTTAACCAACTCAAACAAGTTTTTGCCACTGTTAAAGTTGCCCTAGATCCAGAATAGTAAACGAAGCTTGTTTCTTTTGTCGTTTGTTTTTCGTTGCTTCGTTCGATTTGATTCTTTTTGCCAATCGGAGTTCTTAAGTTGAACTTTCTGTTAGATCTCTTATTTGAGTTTTACCTGTGCATTAGTTGAGTACTTATTGTATGCTTGTTTGTTTGCGATAGAGTACCCGGAGTGCGCCGCTTGCTACTTCGAATCGCTAGGTTTTGCAGATCATCAACAAGGCAAGTAACACTTTGATCATACCTCCTACTACCCAGTTTTTATTGCATTAGATCAATCCTCACACATTGCATGATTAGGAGATAATTAATTTTGTGGGTTCTGGGAAGTAGTTGAGGTAGTACCTATTACCTGTTTGTTATCAAACCTTTGGGAGTTACTTCTACATTTGCTTATTATGCCATGCTATGCTGGTAGACGTGGATTGGGTGAGTGAAATCCATGACAGATGTGAGATTGTTAAATTAAAGGTTTATCTAAGGTGGCAACTTAAATACACATCTGGGTGGATTGAGGCACCTGGGTATTCCAACGATTGCCTGTTTTCTTTTGGACCGCCACCCAGGCTCAAAGGGATCATGAGATTATTCATGCTAGAAACTTCCGTGTGCAGCCACAAGCTACTATGGGCTCTAGCATAGTTGATTAAGTCGTGCGAACTCTTACAGTGGTAGACTAGCAGATGTAGGGGAAAGTAGGTGTAACGGTCTACCCGATCGTAAGGTCCTAGCGCTTTTGAAAGACTATGTCTCGGTCATCCGTTTCTCAAACACCATGTAGTGCGAGAAATCAAACAGAGGCGATCGAGTCTTGTGGGGAAAAGTGCGCAAACCTCTGCAGAGTGTATAAACTAATCATGGTTAGCCGTGTCCCCGGTTATGGACATCTTGAGTATCTAGTACCTGGATTATCATGTGAATCTCATCATGTTACTCTAAAATAAATTTGGTTGGGTTTTGTTTATTGATGATGTTTAATTGGGATTGAGAATGCTGTCAACCATTCTCAATGTTTAACAACTACCATGGTAGTTAAATAAAATTTATTCCTTTGCAGTAGGGAAAAATTGGCTTTATGCAAAACTGTAACCATAGAGCTTTCCACCAGCAAAATATGCATGTAGTATAGCCTATTTCATTCCATTACTCTCCATGTCTTACATTGCCAGCATATTCCATGTGCTGACCCGTTTCGGGCTGCAACGTTAATGTTGCAGACTTTTCAGACGACGATTAAGGTGCTTTTAGGTCGTGGTTCTATACTCAGTGATGCCGTTGGAGTTGATGGACTCACTTATCTTCCAAGCCTTCCGCTGTTATCGTTATTAGATGGCCTTAAGCCATATTTATTATAATAATTTCTCTTTTGAGACACTCGATGTAATAAGTGTGTGATTGCTACTCTGTTATAAATCCTTCAAGTACAGTGTGGTGTCAGCATTACTGATCCAGGGATGACACATGAGCACAGAGATTGGACCGTTTGAGGTCTGGTCGCTACAAGATGGTATCAGAGCACACGCTGACTGTAGGACACGACCACTAAGCAAAAGACCTAGATCACTACTCTCTCTTCTCTTTCTGACTTCTCATCTTTTCTACTCTTTTAGGATGGCGGATGCAAGGAACAAGTTCACGCAACCGGATGAAGATACATGTAACGTCCTCGATGCGGCTATATCTCCCACGTGTCGAAGCACGACTTAGAGGCATAACCGCATTAAAAGCAATGTCGCAAGTGAGGTAATATTCACACAACCCATGTAATACATAAGGGAAAGAGATACATAGTTGGCTTACAATCGCCACTTCATACAAATACATGAATAAAGAATTACATCATCCAAATACAATCAGGGCCCGACTACGGAGCCAAAATAAAAGATGACTACCCCAAATGCTACACAGATCCCCGATCGACCCCAACTGGGCTCCACTACTGATCAACTAGAACGAAACAACACAAAGGACAAGATCTTCATCGAGCTCCTCCTTGAGCTTGGTTGCGTCACCTGCAAACTGGTTTTGGAAGTATCTGTGAGTCACGGGGACTCAGCAATCTCACACCCTCGCGATCAAGACTATTTAAGCTTATGGGTAAGGTAAAAGGTATGAGGTGGAGCTGCAGCAAGCGACTAGCATATATGGTGGCTAACATACGCAAATGAGAGCGAGAAGAGAAGGCAAAGCACGGTCGATAAAAGTATGATCAAGAAGTGATCCTAGAACAACCTATGTCAAGCATAACTCCAACACCGTGTTCACTTCCTGGACTCCGACGGAAAGAGACCATCACGGTTACACACGCGGTTGATGCATTTTAATTAAAAGGTCAACTTTAGGTTTTCTACAACCGGACATTAACAAATTCCCATCTGCCCATAACCGCGGGCACGGCTTTCGAAAGTTCAAATCCCTGCAGGGGTGTCCCAACTTAGCCCATCACAAGCTCTCACGGTCAACAAAGGATATTCCTTCTAGCGGGAAGGCTCGATTAGACTCGGAATCCCGGTTACAAGACATTTCGACAATGGTAAAACAAAACCAGCAACACCGCCCGAATGTGCCGACAAATCCCAATAGGAGCTGCACATATCTCGTTCTCAAGGCACACTCAGATGAGCCCTCCATACAACTAAAACCAAACCTCGAGTTTCCCCTAGGGGGCGCTGCACAGGACTCTAGTTTGGACCAACACTCAGAGGAGCACTGGCCCAGGGGGGGGGGGTAAAATAATGATTACCCTCAGGAGTGCGACTCCCAAGGGAAAAGAAAAGGCTAGGTGGTGAATGGTAAAACCAATGTTGGGCATTGCTGGAAGAGTTTTATTCAAGGCGAACTGTCAAGGGGTTCCCATTATAGCCCAACCGCGTGAGGAACGCAAAATCCGGGAACATAACACCGATATGACGGAAACTAGGGTGGCAAGAGTGGAACAAAACACCAGGCATAAGGCCGAGCCTTCCACCCTTTACCAAGTATATACATGCATTAATTAAATAAGATATATTGTGATATCCCAACAAGTAAACAATGTTCCAATAAGGAACGATCTCCATGTTCCACCAAGGAACAAACTTCAATCTTCACCTGCAACTAACAATGCTATAAGAGGGGCTGAGCAAAGCGGTAACATAGCCAAACAACGGTTTGCTAGGACAAGGTGGGTTAGAGGCTTGGTTTAACAATATGGGAGGCATGATAAGCAAGTGGTAGGTATCGCAGCATAGGCATAGCAAAAGAGCGAGCAACTAAGCAAGCAAAGATAGAATGATTTCGAGGGTATGGTCATGTTGCCTGAAAACCCGCAAGGAAGAAGAACGCGTCCATGAAGAAGACAAACGGACATAGATGAACGGATCCTCACAACACGACGTTATCGGAACCAACCCGAAGAAGCAACACCGGAAAAGGAGCAAACAACATAGTAAACAACCACCACATAATCATGGCATGATGCACAATCAAGTATGATGCATGTCCGGTTTAATGAGGCATGGCATGGCAAAATGCACAAACAATCCTACAAATTAAATGGAGCTCAATATGCAACGAGTTGCATATTGACGAAACACCACATGACTTATTTAGTTCTCTCTCGCTTATGTACCCAACAAGATTAAATGTTGTTAGCATGGCAAGAGGTGAAACATGATGAAACTATCTAATCTAGGCAAGTCTAAATGAGGCTGGAACAACAAAACAACAAGTCCAGAAACTCCTCATATGCATATATTAGGTTTGGTACTGTTCTGCCCTAAACATAATTTTAGAGTTAATAAACATGCAAAACAAGCACACCATGTTAAACTAGGCATTTTTCTAACCCATTTACATATAAAGATTATTTAAAACCGAGCTACGGTTATTAAGTTATGAATTAAAGCATTTTAACATGGCATAGGAGCAAATTTAATCAAACAGCATTTTAAATATTTTAAACATTATTGAAAGTTGTATATAATTAACCTACACATAAATCTAAGCATTTTCATATATAATTCATTTTAATCCGAGGCACCAATTGTGAGTTATTATATGCATGTTGTCTAGGGGGTTTTCTGCAAAACTGTTGTCTCTGGAATAAAAGAGAAATTCGCCAGACGGAAAAAAACATGCACTGCGCTGAATCTGGCTGGGACTGGGCTGCTCACATTGGGCCTGACGAGGCGCAGGGCATCTGGGCTACGAGCAAAGCAGAGGAGCTGGGCCTTGGCGCCTGTCGATGGAGGCAGCCCAGTTCGGTGGATTTGGAGGCCGACTGGCCGGCAGGACACTGGGTCTTGGCGAGAGATGAGGCCCAAGCGGCGCTGGCGGCTAGGACTCGCGGGGACTGGTCAATGAGGTCGCTCAAATGACTCGAGGCAGATGCGGCGTCCTCCTCTTCTCGATAGGAAAAAGAGCAGCAGCGGCGTGGGACTTGGTAGCGGGCGACGAGGCAGAGCAGCGGCAAGGCGAGGCGGGGATCGGCCGGATCCGGCATGTGGGGTGAAGGGGCAACCAGATCCGGGGATGGTTGGCCCGTTTCCAGCGACGGCGAGGCCGGCCTGCGATGGGGCGGCGAGGTTGAGGAAGCTCCAAGCGGCGGCGACTCCCTGCTACGACAAGCCACAGAGAGAGGTGTAAGGGGGAGAGAGAGAAAAGGTCAGAGAGAAGAGAGATAGGGTGTGGGGACGCCTGGTGGTGCTTGCTCCGGCGAGCTTGACCCGGCTGCGGAGCCTCAGGCGACGGACGGGCGACGAGGAGGTCGTCCATGGGGATGGGAACCCGCGGGGGTCTCTGGAGGAGGTGAGGGCGCCGACGAGCGAGGCAGCCGGAGGGTGCGACAGCGGGATTGGTGAGGCAATGTGCTCAGGCGCCCCGGCGGCGCAAGGGAACGAGGAAGGGGCCTGCTCCTACTATGGAGGGAGTAGAGGATGGCTACGGAGATGGATTTGGTGGTGGAAGAAAAAGGGAGGAGGGAAGGAGGCCTTGATTGGGTGGCACTGAAACCTAGGGAGGTGGATCTCGAGGAAGACAAGAGGAATGGATCTGGTTGGTGGCTGAGGAAAACGAGGAGGATGCGGCGGCGGCCGAGGGAATGGATGGGACAAACCCCTAAAATCTAGGGTTGCCCATTATATATGGCGGTGAAATAGGTTAGGGGCTAACGGATCCCTCCGATCGCAATCAGACGAACGTGAATAAAATATCTAGGGAGACCAAAAAGAAAAATGGAGATGTTTTGTAGACGTTTGGGGATGATCCGGACACGACGGTGGCGACAGCCCAGGTCGGGTCCGGGACAGCTTTCGGACGCGCGCGAGGAGGGCCGCGGGCTGACGAGAGAGGTTAGGTTGGGTCTGGCGGATTGTGAAGAGCGGGTTGGTCTGAGAGAAGAGGGGAGAGATACAGCCCGGCATGGTTTCCGGACACCGAAAACGTCTGACGTTAGACAGGCTATACTGCCGCTATAGTTATCCGTTGGGGCATCAAACGATCTTCGAATGCGATGAAACTTGGCAGGCGACTTACTAACACCAAAACAACATCGCATGCGAACTTTCACCCCAATCCGAGAACATTTTATGGCCACTTATAAAATAATATTTCGGAGGTGCCGCGGGCGCGTGCAAGTGTGTCTGGGCTCAGAACGGATAACGGACGGAACTGGGGAACCCAGACGGATGCAAGTTTTGAAAACATGATGATGCAATGCACATGATGACATGACAAGATGCAACATGCAAGAAAATGACATGGCAACGACGGCGAATAACTGGGAGACAACTGGCACATCGGTCTCGGGGCGTTACAACACTCCACCACTACGAGAGGATCTCGTCCCGAGATCTAGAATGGCACCGGAGGGACAACGGAAGAGAAAGAGAAGAGGTAAAACTAAGTTGCTCCTTTGACAAATGAGTGAAGCCAGAGAACCCTTGAGAGGTTGAACAAATTGAAAGAAAGAATACAAAGAAGATGAACAAAGTTGAAAACACTCCGTTAGAAAAGAGGAACAAGGAACAACTTCGGGCAGCACTCCGATTGAAAAGAAAAGGAATTGGATAAGAACTTGGCCAAATGAGAACATACTTGATGAAATCACAACACACTGCCTCCGAAACTATTGAATGAATGTAACAAGGGGTAAGAACGATTTCAGAGGGCACTCCGGTTGAGAAGGGAGCCAAAACTTGACAGAATGAGAAGAACTTGAAAAGAGGGCATGACACTCCGGTTAAATGGATAAACCAAGAAAAGAACACGATCCTGACAAAGCAAGAAGATGGGTTGAAGAGAGCAACATCACAATGCCTCCAGAAAAAAAGAAAGAATGGAATGGAATGAACGAAGGGAAACAAGATCTTGAGGGAGCACGCTTACAACAAATGCTAGAACGGAGTTGTAGGAAAACCAACAATGAAAAGAATAAAATTGATATGGTCTTATGGAATATATCTCAAATATATGAGGTGACAACCTGCCACTCACGGGAAAAGAATTGGATTGATATGAACAAGGAGACGAGAAACTTATTTCACCGGGAGGATAATTGAAGAAATTGGGTCATTTATAAGCACCATAAATAGCAACAATCCTTAGGGAAGGCTTTGGTGAAATATAACCCAAGATAATTCCAATGAAGAGATTGATGGATTTAAAATATCTCATTCTTGACAAGATATGAATCATGAAACACGAACTCAAATTGACAAGAATGACATAACACCACCTCAAAAGATTAGATAGGAAGAACTGCACTCCGGATTACAAGATGAAGAATGCTTGAACTCCTCTGAAAAGAATCTCAATGAACACTTCGAGAAGAAATTGAATCCTTGATGAACCATCATGTAGAGCCTCCATGAAGAACTCCGGTAAACAAAGGAATGAAAAGAAAGATAAGTTGAAAACCCAAGGTGAACCCTTGCAATGATTAGATGGGTCTTCACGACGAGATAAAACGGAAAACCTTGGAACTCCGAAAAAGAAAGATGAAACAATTAAAATAGAAAATTTGAAGAACCTCCAGAACAAGGAATTACTCACTTCGATGAAACAAGCATAAGGATTACATTCTGCTTATCCTTCATCAATTAAATTGATGACAACCAAAGGATTTGGTATACTACTTATTCTCGAAGAAAGGATTAAGATAGATATCGCGCCAACTTGAGAAGGTCTTCAACGAAACACCGCCAGAATCGAAACAACGAATGAATTGATATGATAACGAAAGAAGAGGAATCTGGAAGAACCACCGTAAGAATTGAAAATGAACGAAGTAAAAAGGATGAATCACCGGGTAAGAATTGTGAAATGAACGAAGATACTTGAAGGAATTTAGATACAAGAGAACGAATAGATCACGAGATGATTAGAGGATATTTGAGCGATGCACTGGTAATATTTGGAGAATGATAGCTGAAAGCTAAGAAAGAATAAATCTGAGATGATGGGCTCCGGATGATCAAACTAAAAAATACTCCTAAATTTGCTCCGGATAGGTGAAAAGAATTGTCACAATCGAAAACAATTATGATAGGATGGCATAAAGCTAGCACCATGAATCTTGAAGAGAATGGAGCAAGATTTAATAGAGAATCTTCTTCGGTCTTCAAAATCCAAGAATGACGACGGGAAAACACCACCAAGAATTGTTGAGGCACTCCGGAGTTAAAATTGGAAATGGTGAACCAACGATGAAAGAATTTGAAAGGTCTTGGAGAAAGACATCTGATTGATGAAAATTCATTCTTGCGTCAAACTTTGAGATGAATTTGAAAATACTCCGGGAGAAATAAGAAGAGTCAGGTAAGATCTTGGAAAAGAAACCTGTGGGTTAGGGCCCACTCAAAAGAAACTCTGTTGAAATGATTTAAAAGAGAGGTTGCACCGGTTGAAAACAAATGGCTTGAATGAGATAACAACCTCGAAATAGGTTGAATGGATCTTGAATGGAAAGACGAGCCTTCCGAGATATCTTCAGCACTCCCGAACAAATGAATAGCGAGAAGTGAATTTTTATGAGGTGCACCGGTATGATAAAACTTCTGAAACGAGGAAAAGGATATGATCGACAGCAAAAGCTTGAACTGAATCCACCGGAGAAGAAAACGAGTGAAGAGTGACGAACTTGAAGCTCCGTTAGAATCTTCATCAGAATAGCTGGATAAGAACATTGACGGAAAAGGAATGGAGAGGCTTCACAACAATAAAATGATACTTGAATAAGAAATCTGGTTCCTTGAAGAAAAGGGTGGGAGGGAGGGAAAACAAAGGCAACTTGGAGACGGATGAAACAAACACCGTTCAGAAGAAACTGATACTTAATCGTGCGGATGTTGAAATGATCGGCTTCACTTGAAGAGAAAACACACCGGTTGAAAAAGAATTAACATGACAATCTCGATTGTCATGAAGGATTTGCATTCACATAGAAATGTGAGAACACCACTTATGAAAGGTATGGAATCAACATTTGACATTGAAGTAACTCGAATACCACAACTGAAAACAAAACAAAGGATTGGCTTGCAGTATAAGCCAGAACAAACATATGATAGAGATTTCGTCCGAAGTTTTTGTGGTGGGGCCTACACGGGCTCGATCATACAGCACCATCATGTACAAGGTAGTGCACATGACATACGAAGCGTCCCCGAGTCGGCATAGCCAAGGACTCTTTAAGACACAACGAGACCATTGTAAAACCAACCGTGGATAGGCGGACCACTAGACGTCGAACCCCAATTTCATATCATACATCTGTCGGAAAGATATCCTAAGAGCTACTTGAATTCCCACTTATAAACTCCCGAAACTTTCCGGTTATGCAATCAGGTGTTGGGGATACAGGGGAAGCATAATATCTCACCCAAAACTAGCAAATCCTACATCCAGCTGTATCCATCCTTCAACACATAACCAAGAAACCTTCGGAAATCGTCTACCTCAACCTTCGAAAAGCATCCGTTATATGAGTTATGGCAATACTCCCGAACTCCCGCCCCAGTACTGGGTGGCGTCGAGGTTATCTCACCAACAACTGCATAAAAGAGATTTTCGATGTCGGCAAAACTAATCTTAGGTATTCCAGAATTGCAACGATAAAATTGTGATGACAACACCTCGGAGCTCAACTCCCCGGGACACTGCCACAACCCCTAAATGTCAGGAGGCACCAAGAACAATGTTCTCGTCACAAAACCATCGGAACGATTCCAAGATACCCGCGTGATCCTAAAAAAAATTTGTAGTGAAATTTGAGAAGAGAAGATCCAAAACTCTACGTCAGGATGCCTTACCAGAGCGATGAAGGGACTGGGGAGTAAAAAGAATTCCTAAACTCTCCGATATATAATTCCTAAATGAATCAAAACATTTTTCTAGACTCAACAACGTCCGCTAATTCGATCAAGCAGTGGGGGCTCCTAAGGTCGGGTATGGCTCTGATTACCAACTTGTAACGCCCTCGATGCGGCTATATCTCCCACGTGTCGAAGCACGACTTAGAGGCATAAATGCATTGAAAGCAATGTCGCAAGTGAGGTAATCTTCACACAACCCATGTAATACATAAGGGAAAGAGATACATAGTTGGCTTACAATCACCACTTCACACAAATACATGAATAAAGCATTACATCATCCAAATACAATCAGGGCCCGACTACGGAGCCAAAATAAAAGAAGACTACCCCAAATGCTACACAGATCCCCGATCGACCCCAACTGGGCTCCACTACTGATCAACTAGAACGAAACAACACAAAGGACAAGATCTTCATCGAGCTCCTCCTTGAGCTTGGTTGCGTCACCTGCACGTCTCAACGGCACCTGCAAACTGGTTTTGGAAGTATCTGTGAGTCACGGGGACTCAGCAATCTCACACCCTCGCGATCAAGACTATTTAAGCTTATGGGTAAGGTAAAAGGTATGAGGTGGAGCTGCAGCAAGCGACTAGCATATATGGTGGCTAACATACGCAAATGAGAGCGAGAAGAGAAGGAAAAGCACGGTCGATAAAAGTATGATCAAGAAGTGATCCTAGAACAACCTACGTCAAGCATAACTCCAATACCGTGTTCACTTCCCGGACTCCGCCGGAAAGAGAGCATCACGGTTACACACGCGGTTGATGCATTTTAATTCAGGTCAACTTCAGGTTTTCTACAACCGGACATTAACAAATTCCCATCTGCCCATAACCGCGGGCACAGCTTTCGAAAGTTCAAATCCCTGCAGGGGTGTCCCAACTTATCCCATCACAAGCTCTCACGGTCAACGAAGGATATTCCTTCTAGCGGGAAGACCCGATCAGACTCGGAATCCCGGTTACAAGACATTTCGACAATGGTAAAACAAAACCAGCAACACCGCCCGAATGTGCCGACAAATCTCGATAGGAGCTGCACATATCTTGTTCTCAGGGCACACTCAGATGAGCTCTCCATACAACTAAAACCAAACCTCGAGTTTCCCCGAGGGGGCGCTGCACAGGACTCTAGTTTGGACCAACACTCAGAGGAGCACTGGCCCGGGGGGGGGGGGGTAAAATAATGATGACCCTCAGGAGCGCGACTCCCAAGGGAAAAGAAAAGGCTAGGTGGTGAATGGTAAAACCAATGTTGGGCATTGCTGGAAGAGTTTTATTCAAGGCTAACTGTCAAGGGGTTCCCATTATAGCCCAACCGCGTGAGGAACGCAAAATCCGGGAACATAACACCGATATGACGGAAACTAGGGTGGCAAGAGTGGAACAAAACACCAGGCATAAGGCCGAGCCTTCCACCCTTTACCAAGTATATAGATGCATTAATTAAATAAGATATATTGTGATATCCCAACAAGTAAACAATGTTCCAACAAGGAACGATCTCCATGTTCCAACAAGGAACAAACTTCAATCTTCACCTGCAACTAACAACGCTATAAGAGGGGCTGAGCAAAGCGGTAACATAGCCAAACAACGGTTTGCTAGGAAAAGGTGGGTTAGAGGCTTGGTTCAACAATATGGGAGGCATGATAAGCAAGTGGTAGGTATCGCAGCATAGGCATAGCAAAAGAGCGAGCAACTAAGCAAGCAAAGATAGAAGTGATTTCGAGGGTATGGTCATCTTGCCTGAAAACCCGCAATGAAGAAGAACGCGTCCATGAAGAAGATAAACGGAGGTAGATGAATGGATCCTCACAACACGACGTTATCGGAACCAACCCGAAGAAGCAACACCAGAAAAGGAGCAAATAACATAGTAAACAACCACCACATAATCGTGGCATGATGCACAATCAAGTATGATGCATGTCCGGTTTAATGAGGCATGTCATGGCAAAATGCACAAACAATCCTACAAATTAAATGGAGCTCAATATGCAATGAGTTTCATATTGAAGAAACACCACATGAATTATTTAGTTCTCTCTCTCGCTTATGTACCCAACAAGATTAAATGTTGTTAGCATGGCAAGAGGTGAAACATGATGAAACTACCTAATCTAGGCAAGTTTAAATGAGGCCGGAACAACAAAACAACAAGTCCGGAAAATCCTCATATGCATATATTAGGTTTGGTACTGTTCTTCCCTAAACATAATTTTAGAGTTAATAAACATGCAAAACAAGACACCATGTTAAACTAGGCATTTTTCTACCCCATTTACATATAAAGATTATTTAAAACCGAGCTACAGTTATTAAGTTATGAAATAAAGCATTTTAACATGGCATAGGAGCAAATTTAATCAAACAGCATTTTAAATATTTTAAACATGATTGAAAGTTGGATATAATTAACCTACACATAAATCTAAGCATTTTTCATATATAATTCATTTTTATCCGAGGCACCAATTGTGAGTTATTATATGCATGTTGTCTAGGGGGTTTTCTGCAAAACTGCTGTCTCTGGAATAAAAGAGAAATTCGCCAGACGGGAAAAAACATGCACTGGGCTGAATCTGGCTGGGACTGGGCTGCTCACATTGGGCCTGAGGAGGCGCAGGGCATTTGGGCTGCGAGCGAAGCAGAGGAGCTAGGCCTTGGCGCCTGTCGATGGAGGCAGCCTAGTTCGATGGATCTGGAGGCCGACTGGCCGGCAGGACGCTGGGTCTTGGTGAGAGATGAGGCCCAAGCAGTGATGGCGGCTAGGACTCGCGGGGACTGGTCAACGAGGTCGCTCGGACGACTCGGGGCGGATGCGGCGTCCTCCTCTTCTCGACAGGAAAAAGAGCAGCAGCGGCATGGGACTTGGCAGCGTGCGACGAGGCAGAGCAGCGGCGAGGCGAGGCGGGGATCGGCCGGATCCGGCATGTGGGGCGAAGGGGCAACCGGATCCGGGGATGGTCGGCCCGTTTCCAGCGACGGCGAGGCCAGCCTACGATGGGGCGGCGAGGTTGAGGAAGCTGCAAGCGGCGGCGACTCCTTGCTACGGCAAGCCACAGAGAGAGGTGTAAGGGGGAGAGAGAGAAAAGGCCGGAGAGAAGAGAGATAGGGTGCGGGGACGCCTAGTGGTGCTTGCTCCGGCGAGCTTGACGCGGCTGCGGAGCCTCAGGCGACGGACGGGCGACGAGGAGGTCGTCCATGGCAACGGGAACCCGCGGGGGTCTCTGGAGGAGGTGAGGGCGCCGATGAGCGAGGCAGCCGGAGGGAGCGACAGCGGGGTTGGTGAGGCGACATGCCCGGGCGCCCGGCGGCGCAAGGGAACGAGGAAGGGGCCTGCTCCTGCTGCGAAGGGAGCAGAGGATGGCTACGGAGATGGATTTGGTGGTGGAAGAAAAAGGGAGGAGGGAAGGAGGTGTTGATTGGGTGGCACTGAAACCTAGGGAGGTGGATCTCGAGGAAGACAAGAGGAGTGGATCTGGTTGGTGGCTGAGGAAAACGAGGAGGATGCGGCGGCGGCCGAGGGAATGGATGGGACAAACCCCTAAAATCTAGGGTTGCCCATTATATATAGCGGTGAAATAGGTTAGGGGCTAATGGATCCCTCCGATTGCAATCGGACGAACGTGAATAAAATAGCTAGGGAGACCAAAAAGAAAAGCGGAGATGTTTTGTAGACGTTTGGGGATGATCCGGACACGACGGTGGCGACAGCCCAGGTCGGGTCCGGGACAGCTTTCGGACGCGCGCGAGGAGGGCCGCGGGCTGACGAGAGAGGTTAGGTTGGGTCTGGCGGATTGTGAAGAGCGGGTTGGTCTGAGAGAAGAGGGGAGAGATGCAGCCCGGCATGGTTTCCGGAGACTGAAAACGTCCGACGTTAGACCGGCTATACTTCTGCTATAGTTATCCGTTGGGGCATCAAACGATCTTCGAATGCGATGAAACTTGGCAGGCGACCTACTAACACCAAAACAACACCGCATGCCAACTTCCACCCCAATACGAGAATATTTTCCAGCCACTTATAAAATAATATTTCAGAGGTGCCGCGGGCGCGTGCAAGTGTGTCTGGGCTCAGAACGGACAACGGACGGAACTGGGGAACCCAGACGGATGCAAGTTTTGAAAACATGATGATGCAATGCACATGATGACATGACAAGATGTAACACACAAGCAAATGACATGGCAATGACGGTGAATAACTGGGAGACAACTGGCACATCGGTCTTGGGGCGTTACAATACACCCTTTGGACGTCACTTGAAGGAAGTCACTAGATACCTGAACATAGGAGTACCAAGCTTCATCGGAACCTACAACGCCACTCTACCTGAAGAAGAGTGCTGGATGATTCAAGTTCAAGTTCCAGGAAGGACGTTCATGCCAGTCACTGAGCCCATAGAGTTTTCTTTTGATGCACCAACTTGGAGTCTAGGAAAGAGCATGGCAGCTCACATCGCCATGGGACGCATTGGAGAACTTTACCGCAATGATCTGAAGGATACTATCTACCAGATTTGTGGGCGCCGAGATGAGCACTGGGAGATGATCAGCACCAGGAAGGATAGATCAGTTGCAGCTTTTATCCAGGAGTTAAACCAACACATTCAACGTCAGGAGAACCAGATGTGCGCCGACATGATAGATCTGAATAAGGCGAGGACAAGAATCAAGGAACTGGAGGAAGAACTCAAGGCTACACGTGAAGATTATGAAGAGGAAATCGAAGTATTAGTGGAGAAGAATGACGATCTGATCAAGAAGATTGGAATATTCATGGGAGGCCCTACACCGATAGAAGAAGACGAAGAACCCAAGGAGATTCGCCTAGAAGATTTCATCATCATCGACGATACCGACTCCAACAGTAGTAGTAGTCCACCATGTAAATATAGTAGTCCGAGCACTTTTGCGATAGTTAGATCGATTGTATGCCCTTGTTTGATTGATTGAATGAAGTGAATTGTTTGCTTTCGCCTCATGTGCATATGGGTAGTGTTTTCTCTCTAGACCCCTCTCTATTCTTAAATCTTATCTTTTCTAAACCCTCAGATGCCTCCGAGACGTGACCCCGGATTTACCTTCCCACCGGAGCTCACCCAGTTGATCCAGCAGCAGAACACATTGATGCAGTTGCTAGTCCAGAATCAGAATCAGGGGAACAACAACCCACCACCACCACCTGTTGATCACTTAGCCCGTTTTCTTAGGCTGAATCCGCCGGTGTTCTCCAGTAGCACTGAGCCGATAGTAGAAGATGATTGGCTCCGCAAGACAGCAAGGGAGTTGACCACAGCAGGATGCACAGATGCGGAAAAGGTGAAGTTTGCCGCACATCAGCTTGAAGGACCCGCAGCATCATGGTGGGAGAATTTCACAGCCACTTTCCCTGTCGACACTGTCACGTGGGACCAGTTTCAGTAGGCTTTTCGTGCTGCCAATGTTTCGGCAGGATCTATGGCCATGAAGAAGCGAGAGTTTCGCAACTTGCGCCAAGGAGGACGGACAGTTGGCCAGTATGTGGAGGACTTTAGTAAGTTAGCACGTTATGCCCCAGATGACGTTGCTACGGATGCAGCTAAGCAGGAGAAGTTTCTGGAAGGACTGAATGATGAGTTGAGCATGCAGTTGATGGTAGCAACCTTCAACAACTACCAGGAGTTGGTAGACCGCGCTCTCATGATTGAAGGGAAGCAACAGCAGATTGAGAATCGCAAGAGGACGTATGGACAAGGGAAGTACAATTCAGGAGCTCAGCAAAAGCCCCGTTTTACCCCTAGACCGGGAGGACATTTTCAGCATACCCATGGAGGAGGTAGCTCGCACAATCATAATGGCACCAAGAATGGTAATGGGAATGGGAGAAGCAATGGCCAGAACTGCACCAACCCATCAACCCCAGCCAAGAGAGACCTGAGCCAAGTCACTTGCTTTATGTGCCAGAAGACCGGACATTATGCAAATGAATGTCCTGAATCCCAGAATGGAAATGGCAATGGAAGCTCTGGGAAGAAGCCGAACCCTTTCAACAGGGGACAGGTGAACCACGTTAATGTGGAGGAGGTTGAAGAGCAGCCGGATGCAGTAATCGGTAAGTTTTTGGTTAAGTCATTTACTGCACTCGTTCTTTTTGATACTGGTGCATCGCATTCATACATATCAAGGGGATTTGTTGATAAGTATAATCTGCCCACCAAAGTTCTTAGAACACCTATGTTAGTAAGCTCACCAGGAGCGGGGTATATGGCTAGCCAAGGATGTTTTCAAGTGCCATTGAGTATAGGTAGGCATGTGGTTCCCTCAAATTTAATCATTTTGGAATCACAAGGATTGGATGTAATTCTGGGTATGGATTGGCTGTCGATGTATGGAGGAAACATCGATTGTGCTAGTAAGTCGATCTTTCTTACCACCCCAAAAGGGAGAAGGATCAAGTATGTATCCCGGCATGTGCCGAAGAGGACTCAAGTAAATTGTTTAACATGAGTTGTGCAGGAGGAAGTACCAGTGGTGAAGGATTTCCCTGATGTATTTCCAGAGGAGTTGCTAGGCATGCCACCGGATAGAGATATTGATTTTTTGATTGAGCTTTTGCCAGGCACAGGGCCAATATCTAAGAGACCATATAGGATGCCTGCAAAGGACTTGGTGGAGATTAAGAAGCAGATTAAGGAGTTACTAGATAAGGGATATATCCACCCAAGTTCTTCACCTTGGGGATCGCCAGTACTTCTAGTGGAAAATAAGGATGGATCATTAAGAATGGTTGTTGATTATCGAGGATTGAATGAAGTAACCATCAAGAACAAGTACCCACTACCGATGATCCATGATCTGTTTGATTGATTGCAAGGAGCTAAGGTATTTTCCAAGATCGATCTGCGATCAGGATACCATCAGTTGAAGATTCGAGAACAGGATATACCTAAGACGGCTTTTACCACCAGGTATGGGCAGTACGAGTATACCGTTATGTCATTTGGTCTGACTAACGCACCTGCATATTTTATGAACATGATGAACAAAGTATTCATGGAGTTTTTGGATAAGTTCGTCTTGGTGTTCATTGACGATATCTTGGTATACTCGAAGAACGAAGAGGAGCATAAGGAGCATTTGCGTTTGGTACTTGGTAAGCTCAGAGAGCATCAGCTATATGCCAAGTTTAGCAAATGTGAATTTTGGTTGAAGGAAGTTGGATTTCTCGGACACGTTATATCCAGAGAAGGTATAGCAGTAGATCCCACTAAGGTTGATACCGTGACAAATTGGGAAGCCCCAACAACAGTTGGAGAGATCCGTAGTTTTCTTGGACTTGCAGGATACTACCGGAGATTTATTGAAAATTTCTCGAAGATTGCAAAGCCTATGACGGAGTTGTTGAAAAAGGATACCAAGTTCATATGGACTGAGGAATGTGAGGCTAGTTTCCAGGAGTTGAAGAAACGTTTGGTTACATCACCTGTGTTGATTTTGCCAGATCGGACCAAAGATTATGAGGTGTATTGCGATGCTTCACGTCGAGGACTTGGAGCAGTGCTTATGCAGGAAGGAAGAGTTGTTTCATATGCCTCACGACAGCTTAAGCCTCATGAGTTAAATTATGCTACGCATGATTTGGAGTTAGCAGCCGTAGTGCATGCCTTGAAAACTTGGAGACACTTTCTCATTGGAAACCATTGTGAGGTGTACACGGATCACAAGAGTTTGAAGTATATTTTCACATAGAAGGAGTTCAATCTCAGGCAAAGAAGATGGTTGGAGCTCATCAAGGATTATGATATGAGATTGCATTATCACCCCGGGAAGGTTAACATAGTAGCCGATGCGTTGAGCCGTAAAAGTCATGTCAACACCTTAATGACGGGAAATTTACCAAGGGAGTTAGCCGAAAATCTTCGTGAGCTATGTTTGGAGATAGTCCCGAGAGGCTATGTAGCAGCATTGGAGATTCAGTCTACTTTGATGGATAAGATCAGAGAAGCCCATAAGACTGACAAGGAGATTGCCTCTATAAAGGAGAAAATTAGCAAAGGAAAAGCTAAGGGATTTCGTGAAGATGAGCACGATACCTTATGGTTCGAAGACCGTGTTTATGTGCCTAATAACCCGGAGATCAGGAAGTTAATTCTGCAAGAGGCCCATGATTCACCATATTAGATTCACCCAGGAAATACCAAGATGTATTTGGATTTGAAAGATATTTTCTGGTGGACTGGAATGAAGAAGGATATTGCGGAATATGTAGCAGTTTGTGATGTATGTCAGAGAGTAAAGGCAGAGCATCAGAAGCCAGCGGGATTGCTACAGCCATTACCAATACCCGAATGGAAGTGGGATAAGCTAGGCATGGATTTTATTACGGGTTTGCCCCGAACTCGTTCAGGCTATGACTCGATTTGGGTTGTAGTCGATCGTTTGACAAAGGTAGCTCATTTCATTCCAGTGAAGACTACCTATACCAGTGCAAAGTTGGCAAAGATATACATGACCAGAATCGTATGTCTTCATGGAGTTCCAAGGAGCATTGTATCAGATAGAGGAACCCAATTTACCTCAAAGTTCTGGAATTAGTTGCATGAAACTTTGGGTACCAGACTGGAGTTTAGTATAGCTTTCCATCCGCAGACAGATGGATAGACCGAGAGAGTCAATCAGATTTTGGAGGATATGCTGAGAGTTTGTGTGCTAGATTACGGATCTAGTTGGGACGAGAATTTGCCGTATGCAGAGTTCTCTTACAACAACAGTTATCAATCTAGTTTGAAGGTGGCCCCTTTCGAAGCCTTGTACGGAAGGAGGTGCAGGACCCCATTGTCGTGGGATGAAGTTGGAGACCGCCAGTTGTTTGGACCGGATCTGATTAAGGAGTCTGAACAGAAGGTGAAATTGATTCACGATAGGCTCAAGGTAGCCCAGTCCAGGCAGAAGAGCTACGCAGATTCTAAATGCAAGGAGACAGTTTATGAAGTCGGAGACCGAGTTTATCTTCGGGTATCTCCACTTCGAGGAGTTAAGCATTTTGGAGTTAAGGGAAAGTTAGCGCCACATTTTGTAGGACCATACAAGGTTTTGAAGCATATGGGAGAAGTGGCCTACAAATTGGAATTGCCCGAAGGATTGTCAGGAGTTCACGACGTGTTCCACGTTTCCTAGTTGAAGAAGTGCCACGCAGAGATGGTTGATATACCGCTAAGAGATACAGTGCCACTGGAAGCGATTCAGTTGGACAGTGATTTGACCTATGAGGAGAAACCAGTTAAGATTCTAGAGTATGCCAGTCGAGTCACCCGCAGCAAGGTTATCAAGTTTTGCAAAGTTCAGTGGAGCCACCACACGGAGGATGAAGCCACCTGGGAGCGAGAGGAAGAATTACTGAAGGACCACCCTCACCTATTTTCTAGCCTACCCGAATCTCGAGGGCGAGATTCATCTTACGGGGGGTAGGTTTGTAACATCCCAAATTTTCAATTTGGAATGTTATACACTAGATCATCATTTGCATATCATATTTTATTGCATTTTGGTTGATCCTAGAAATTCTACACAACTCAAGGACCCTTGGAGAGAGTTGGGGATTTCGTTATTTTCATATTTGAGTTTTCTCTAATTTTGAAAACAGGATCATTTGATTTTATTTATTTTATCTTCAAGTATTTCTATTATCAAAATATGAGAGAGGGAATAAAATGACTTTCCCAAAAATAAAGAAATATTGAGGATTTAATAAAAAAATCAAATAAGATTTTATTTTGGTTTTATTTGCTAGTTTATTTGAATTTAGGAAAAATGCGCGTTTTTCAAAATTGCATTTAGGCCCCAAATAGATGTTCATCCTGTGCGGCTTGATTTTAGAAGCCGGGGAAAATTTATTTCGGGATTTTTGGAGTCCGTTTAGTATTCCTTTTGTTTTTTTCTCTGAGCGTGACTATTTAAAAAAAAGAAAAAAGATCCGACCGACTCTGGGCCATAACCGGCCAGGACTCCGCCTGGCCGGGCCTTTAAATAGTGTCGCCCGACGCCCGAGCCAGCCCAAGCCGCCCCGCCCCCAAACCCTAACCCTAGCGCGCCGCCGCCCCGCCGCGCCGCCACCCGTCGCGCCGCCCCCGCCGCCACCCGCCGCCGCCGCAGCCGCCGTAGGTAGATCTCGCCGCCTTTTTTTTAGAAAACCGATCGGTTTTCCGTTGGTTTGTTCGGTTTTTTTAGTTTCGTTTTTTAAATAGATCGGTTTTCCGGTTTATTTAATTAGCGAGCGAGCGTTCGCTCGTTCGTTCGTTCGTTTTAACGAACAAGTTCATCGTTTAGGAACAGATAACGAATGTTTGTTCGTTAATCTGTTCATCGTTTTTCTTTTCTCGGATTTAATCCGTGATTTTTCTGATCGTGATTCCTGATCCATTTTTCGTTCTAGTATAACTTTTCACTCGTTTATCGGAATCAGGCGATTCAAGCGCCTGGAGTTTCGTCTCAAAACCCTCTTTCTGTTTAACTAACTCAAACAAGTTTTTGCCACTGTAAAAATTGCCCTAGATCCAGAATAGTAAATGAAGCTAGTTTCTTTTGTCGTTTGTTTTCGTTGCTTGGTTCGATTTGATTCTTTTTGCCAACCGGAGTTTTAAGTTGAACTTTCTGGTTAGATCTCTTATTCTAGTTTTACCTGTGCATTAGTTGAGTACTTATTGTATGCTTGTTTATTTGTGATAGAGTACCCGGAGTGCGCCGCTTGCTACTTCAAATCGCTAGGTTTTGTGGAGCATCAGCAAGGCAAGTAACACTTTGATCATACCTCCTACTACCAGGTTTTTATTGCATTAGATCAATCCTCACACATTGCATGATTAGGATCTAATTAATTTTGTGGGTTCTGGGAAGTAGTTGAGGTAGTACCTATTACCTGTTTGTTATCAAACCTTTGGGAATTACTTCTATGTTTGCTTATTATGCCATGCTATGCTGGTAGACGTGGATTGGGTGAGTGAAATCCATGACAGATGTGAGATTGTTAAATTAAAGGTTTATCTAAGGTGGCAACTTAAATACACATCTGGGTGGATTGAGGCACCTGGGTATTCCAGCGATTGCTGTTTTCTTTTGGACCGCCACCCAGGCTCAAAGGGATCATGAGATTATTCATGCTAGAAACTTCCGTGTGCAGCCACAAGCTACTATGGGCTCTAGCATAGTTGATTAACTCGTGTGAACTCTTACAGTGGTAGACTAGCAGATGTAGGGGAAAGTAGGTGCAATGGTCTACCCGATCGTAAGGTGCTAGCGCTTCTGAAAGACTATGTCTCGGTCATCCGTTTCTCAAACACCATGTAGTGCGAGAAATCAAACTGAGGCGCTTGAGTCTTGTGGGGAAAAGTGCGCAAACCTCTGCAGAGTGTATAAACTAATCATGGTTAGCCGTGTCCTCGGTTATGGACATCTTGAGTATCTAGTACCTGGATTATCATGTGAATCTCATCATGTTACTCTAAAATAAATTTTGTTGGGTTTTGTTTAATGATGATGTTTAATTGGGATTGAGAATGCTGTCAACCATTCTCAATGTTTAACAACTACCATGATAGTTAAATAAAATTTATTCCTTTCTAGTAGGGAAAAATTGGCTTTACGCAAAACTGTAACCATAGAGCTTTCCACCAGCCAAATATGCATGTAGTATAGCCTATTTCATTCCATTACTCTCTATGTGTTACATTGCCATCATATTCCGTGTGCTGACCCGTTTCGGGCTGCAACATTAATGTTGCAGACTTTTCAGACGATGATTAAGGTGCTTTTAGGTCGTGGTTCTATAATCAGTGATGCCGTTGGAGTTGATGGACTCACTTATCTTCCAAGCCTTCCGCTGTTATCGTTATTAGATGGCCTTAAGCAATATTTATTGTAATAAGTTCTCTTTTGAGACACTCAATGTAATAAGTGTGTGATTGCTACTCTGTTATAAATCCTTCAAGTACTGTGTGGTGTCAGCATTGCTGATCCAGGGATGACACCTGAGCACAGAGATTGGACCGTTTGAGGTCTGGTCGCTACAAGATGGTATCAGAGCACACGCTGACTATAGGACACGACCACTAAGCAAAAGACCTAGATCACTACTCTCTCTTCTCTTTCTGACTTCTCATCTTTTCTACTCTTTTAGGATGGCGGATGCAAGGAACAAGTTCACGCAACCGGATGAAGATACACCCTTTGGACGTCACTTGAAGGAAGTCACTAGATACCTAAACATAGGAGTACCAAGCTTCACCGGAACCTACAACGCCACTCTACCTGAAGAAGAGCGCTGGATGATTCAAGTTCAAGTTTCAGGAAGGACATTCATGCCAGTCACTGAGCCCATAGAGTTTTCTTTTGATGCACCAACTTGGAGTCTAGGAAAGAGCATGGCAGCTCACATCGCCATGGGACGCATTGGAGAAGTTTACCGCAATGATCTGAAGGATACTATCTACCAGATTTGTGGGCGCCGAGATGAGCACTGGGAGATGATCAGCACCAGGAAGGATAGATCAGTTGCAGCTTGTATCCAGGAGTTAAACCAACACATTCGACGTCAGGAGAACCAGATGTGCGCCGACATGATAGATCTGAAGAAGGCGAGGACAAGAATCAAGGAACTGGAGGAAGAACTCAAGGCTACACGTGAAGATTATGAAGAGGAAATTGAAGTATTAGTGGAGAAGAATGACGATCTGATCAAGAAGATTGGAATATTCATGGGAGGCCCTACACTGGTAGAAGAAGACGAAGAACCCAAGGAGATTCGCCCAGAAGATTACATCATCATCGACGACACCGACTCGGATCCAAATGATAGCGATGATGACTATGTTGATGAAGCTGGAGCAGATATCATGGAGTCTGCAGCCGAAGAATATTTCTAGTAGACCACCCCAACAGTAGTAGTAGTCCACCATGTAAATATAGTAGTCCGAGCACTTTAGTGATAGTTAGATCGATTGTATGCCCTTGTTTGATTGATTGAATGAAGTGAATTGTTTGCTTTTGCCTCATGTGCATATGGGTAGTGTTTTCTCTCTAGACCCCTCTCTATTCTTAAATCTCATCTTTTCTAAACCCTCAGATGCCTCCGAGACGTGACCCCGGATTTACCTTCCCACCGGAGCTCACCCAGTTGATCTAGCAGCAGAACACATTGATGCAGTTGCTAGTCCAGAATCAGAATCAGGGGAACAACAACAACAACCCACCACCACCACCACCTGTTGATCACTTAGCCCGTTTTCTTAGGCTGAATCCGCCGGTGTTCTCCAGTAGCACGGAGCCGATAGTAGCAGATGATTGGCTCCGCAAGACAGCAAGGGAGTTGACCACATCAGGATGCACAGATGCGGAAAAGGTGAAGTTTGCCGCTCATCAGCTTGAAGGACCCGCATCATCATGGTGGGAGAATTTCCTGGCCACTTTTCCTGTCGACACTGTCACGTGGGACCAGTTTCAGCAGGCTTTTTGTACTGCCCATGTTTCGGCAGGAGCTATGGCCATGAAGAAGCGAGAGTTTCGCAACTTGCGCCAAGGAGGATGGACAGTTGGCCAGTATGTGGAGGACTTTAGTAAGTTAGCACGTTATGCCCCAGATGACGTTGCTACGGATGCAGCTAAGCAGGAGAAGTTTCTGGAAGGACTAAATGATGAGTTGAGCATGAAGTTTATGGTAGCAACCTTCAACAACTACCAGGAGTTGGTAGACCATGCTCTCATGATTGAAGGGAAGCAGCAGCAGATTGAGAATCGCAAGAGGAAGTATGGACAATGGAAGTACAATTCAGGAGCTCAGTAGAAGCCCCGTTTTACCCCTAGACCGGGAGGACATTTTCAGCATACCCATGGAGGAGGTAGCTCGCACAATCATAATGGCACCAAGAATGGTAATGGGAATGGGGGAAGCAATGGCCAGAACCGCACCAACCCATCAAACCCAGCCAAGAGAGACCTGAGCCAAGTCACTTGCTTTAAGTGCCAGAAGACCGGACATTATGCCAATGAATGTCCTGAATCCCAGAATATATGAGAAAGAGACCCGGGGGCCGTAGGTTCCACTAGTGGCTTCTATCGACAAAAATAGCAAACGGTGGGTGAAAAAATTTAATGTTGGGCAATTGTAGAACTTCAAATACTCATGATGGTATCCAGGCAATGATCATTACATAAGCATCACGTCCAAGATTAGTAGACCGACTCCTGCCAGCATCTACTACTATTACTCCACACATCGACCACTGTCCAGCATGCATCTAGTGTATTAAGTTCATGGAGAAACGGAGTAATGCAATAAGAACGATGCCATGATGTAGACAAGATCTATCTATGTAGATATAGACCCCCATCATTTTATCCTTAGTAGCAATGATACATATGTGTCGGTTCCCTTTCTGTCACTGAGATCAAGCACCGTAAGATCGAACCCACTACATAGCACCTCTTCCCATTGCAAGATAAATAGATCAAGTTGGCCAGACAAAACCCAAATATCGGAGAAGAAATATGAGGCTATAAGCAATCATGCATAAAAGAGATCAAAGAAACTCAAATACTTTCATGGATATAAAAAGATAGATCTGATCATAAACTCAAAGTTCATCGATCCCAACAAACACACCGCAAAAAGAGTTACATCATATGGATCTCCAAGAGACCATTGTATTGAGAATCAAGAGAGAGAGGAAGCCATCTAGCTACTAACTACGGACCCGAAGGTCTACAAAGAAGTACTCACGCATCATCGGAGAGGCACCAATGGAGGTGGTGAACCCCATCTGAGATGGTGTCTAGATTGGATATGGTGGTTCTAGACTCTGCGTCGGCTTGATGAATATTTCGTCGACTCCCCTAGGGTTTTGGGAATATTGGGGTATTTATAGAGCAAAGAGATGGTCCGGAGGGCACCCAAGGTGGGCACAACCCACGAGGGCGCGCCTGGGCCTCCTGGCGCGCCCTGGTGGCTTGTGCTCCCCTCGGGGCACCCCCAGGCACTGCCATGGGCCATTGTGTTCCTTTTGGCCCATAAAAATTCTCCGTAAAGTTTTGTGGCATTTGGACTCCATTTGATATTGATTTTCTGCGATGTAAAAAACATGGAACAAACAGGAACTGGCACTTGTCACTATGTCATTAGGTTAGTACCAAAAAATGATATAAAATGACTATAAAATGATTATAAAACATCCAGGATTGATAATAGAATAGCATGGAACAAGCAAAAATTATAGATACGTTGGAGACGTATCATGTACGTTTGATGACGAACAAGAGATAGCCTCCTCTTATGGCCTTCAAATTATTTCTACATTTAACATGCACTAATACAACTATCATGTGAAAATTTGGAAAATATATGGGTCATTTGACCTTTTAAAGACATTCAAGTGATTTTTTAGCCATTTAATGACCGTAATTCAAATTTGAACTACATCTACATACAACGGCTAACCATAACGGTTTGAAAATCATATTTTTGTGTACTTGTGTGCGGGTTAAAAAATTATCAGACGATGTAAATATCTGGTGTTCAAAAAAGAGAATGTAAAGATCTGGCAAGACAACCGGCCCCCACACGATTGGCACTCTATTTCACGCCTCGAGGTTTGGAAGGTGAGTGGCGCGGGTTATTAATCGGATACGGTTCTATATTGGAAACCATCAGCTATTAAGTTCACACACGGATTTTCTGCAGGAATCGTGTGTAATTCAAACTATAGTACTCATAAATTCCAGCGACCGGCGTGTGTACTGTTCCCGTCGATCTAGATTCTGGCCGCCAATAAATACTACCTTGCTCACGTCGTCCCACCTGTATTCTCATATACATCCTCCCCTCGCTCGCCCTCTCTCTCAAATATCTGCCATGGCACCGTCGATCTGCCCATGCGTTGACGAGGAGTCACCGCCCCCCGAGGACACTCAGTCGAAGAGCAGCGATGAGTAGGACCCCTACGCGCCGCCGGATGAGGTTGCACCGGACCCCCGAACTTTGGATTGGTTTGGGGCCAGTACAATCTTTGTCTGTGGAAGTCAGTATCACCAACTAAGAAAGTTAGGCAAGTGGCATTCAAGAAGGAGATGGTGGAGGAGGAAGCCAGGTACCAGGCGGCCTGTGAAGCCCATGATGCCACCTGGAAAAAGGAGGTGGTGGAGCTTTGGGGGCGGGCGCATCATCGTGCGGAGGAGGTGTGTGAACTTAATAAGACGGGTACTTTGTGAGGAAGGTCAAAGGCGCTAGGCGCCTCATCGCTGCATGGAGGTGGGTCGATAAGCTTCAGCGTGCCACCGACGAGGAGCTCCGGTGAGCGTCCAACGAAATGGCAAGATCGTTCACGCTTGTCTTCCAGCAAGAGGCAGATCGGTATGTCAAGCGCTGCGAGGCGGAGCACAGTTGCCTCCGCGCTGGGAAGACGTCGTGCACCAGAGAGCTGCTAGAGAGGGGCTACCGGAATGCTTCCCTCAGGAGGGATTATTAGTTTTAGTATTGTTCGTTTTCAATTTTATGCATTATACCTATTAGTTAAGTATCATCACGTATATGTGATGATATTATAAATATTATGTGATGAACTAATGAACAATTAATATATATAATATGAATTCCATTTTCTATTTGTTTTTGTATACTAATTTGTATATGGTTGTTATCGTACACATATACAGAATGGAAAGCATATACACACACATTGAAACAGAACATATAAGAACGGAAAACAGAGTAGACTCATTGAAATAGAGCAATAAACAAAGCAATATTATGATTGCTGTGAATACATAGTGATCCACGTCGAGACGAATCAACAAAATAAAACGCGTCTAGCAGCCCTTGCCTACGGTAGCTCTTGGCTCTACCTGAACTCGTGAAGGCGTTCGTCCAAGCGGTCGACACGCTCGCGGTACATCTGGAGCACGATCTCGAGCTCCAAGTTGGCTATTTCATCAGAGATCATCAGCTCAAGGATGCGACGGCCATGTTCCTCTACTGCGCCCAGGTGGACACATGGGCCAAGGAGGCGGTCGAGCCTTGCGACCAGCGCATTGGCATCGAGCGGGCCCCGAACAAGGCGAACGACGCAACCCATGCTAACGGCGCATCGGGTGTCCGGTACAAGTACAGCGCGGCTGGCCTCTGGTGCAAGTACGGCACAGAGGGCCTCGGCCCACTCCTGGCGAGGAATGGGAGTACAGGCAGGACGTGTACCTAGCTGCGACGCCCTGTCGACAGTAGGCAAGCGCCGATGGATCCGCTCTTGCTGTGCGGCGCGCCGCGCCTCTCGCTCTGCGGCGCTCCAACGGTCTCGCCCTGCGGCGAGCCACAGCCTATCGGCGTGGACGCGCCTAGCTTGCTCTGCAGCGCGCCATCGATCATGTTGTGTGGCAAGCTGCAGCCTCTCGGCGCTGACATGCCTATCCTGATCCGTGGCGCTGAAGCGCCATGAGCTAAGGGTCTGCACAACCCTGGCAATGATGCGCATCACAGCGTCGTCCATTGATACGTCCATTTCCCATCATGCTTTTATATCGATATTTATTGCATTATGGGCTGTTATTTCACACTATGTCACAATACTTATGGCTATTCTCTCTTATTTTACAAGGTTTACATAAGGAGGGAGAATGCCGGCAGCTGGAATTCTGGGCTGGAAAAGGAGCAAATATTAGAGACCTATTCCGCACAACTCCAAAAGTCCTGAAACTCCACGGAATACCTTATAATAAATAATAAAAAATCCTCGCCAAAGATGAAGACCAGTGGGCCCACACCCTTTCCACGAGGGTGGGGGCACCCCCTAGGGCGCGCCCCCTACCTCGTGGGCCCCCTGGTGGCTCTCCAATGACCGTCTTCTGCTATATGAAGTCTTTCGTCAAGAAAAAAATAAGAAGCAACCTTTCGGGAGGAAACTCCACCGCCACGAGGGGGAACCTTGGTGGATCCAATCTAGAGCTCCGGCAGAGCTGTTCTGTCGGGGAAACTTCCCTCCCGGAGGGCGAAATCATCGCCATCGTCATTTCCAATGCTCCTCTCATCGGGAGAGGGCAATCTCCATCAACATCTTCACAGCACCATCTCATCTCAAAACCCTAGTTCATCTCTTGTATCCAATTCTTGTCTCCAAGTCCGAGATTGGTGCTAGTAGGTTTCTAGTAGTGTTAATTACTCCTTGTAGTTGATGCTAGTTGGTTTAATTGGTGGAAGATCATATGTTCAGATCCTTTATGCATATTATTACCCCTCTGATTATGAACATGAATATGCTTTGTGAGTAGTTACGTTTGTTCCTGAGGACAAGGGAGAAGTTGATACGTCCATTTTGCATCATGGTTTTATATCGATATTTATTTCATTATGGACTGTTATTTCACTATATGTCACAATACTTATGGCTATTCTCTCTTATTTTACAAGGTTTACATAAGTAGGGAGAATGCCGGTAGCTGGAATCTGGGATGGAAAAGGAGAAAATATTAGAGACCTATTCTGTGCAACTCCAAAAGTCCTGAAACTCCACGGAACATCTTAAAATAAATAGAGAAAAATCCTCGCCAAATATGAAGGCCAGGGGCCCACACCCTGCTCACGAGGGTGGGGCACGCCCCCCTACCTCGTGGGCCCCCTGGTGGCTCTCCGACGCCCATCTTCTCCTATATGAAGTCTTTCGATGAGAAAAAAAATAAGGAGGAACTTTTCGGGACGAGACTCCGCCGCCACGAGGTGGAACCTTGGCGGAACCAATCTAGAGCTCCGGCAGAGCTGTTCTGCCGGGGAAACTTCCCTCCGGGAGGGGGAAATCATCACCATCGTCATCACCAACGCTCCTCTCATCAGGAGAGGGCAATCTCCATCAACATCTTCACCAGCACCATCTCATCTCCAAACCCTAGTTCATCTCTTGTATCCAATTCTTGTCTCAAAGTCCGGGATTGGTGCTAGTAGGTTGCTAGTAGTGTTGATTACTCCTTGTAGTTGATGCTAGTTGGTTTAATTGGTGGAAGATCATATGTTCAGATCCTATATGCATATTATTACCCCTCTGATTATGAACATGAATATGCTTTGTGAGTAATTACGTTCGTTCCTGAGGACAAGGGAGAAGTCTTGCTATGAGTAGTCATGTGAATTTGGTATTCGTTTGATATTTTGATAAGATGTATGTTGTCTAGCCTCTAGTGGTGTTATGTGAATGTCGACTACATAACACTTCACCATTATTTGGGCCTAGAGGAAGGCATTGGGAAGTAATAAATAGATGATGGGTTGCTAGAGTGACAGAAGCTTAAACCCTAGTTTATGCGTTGCTTCGTAAGGGGCTGATTTGGATCCATATGTTTCATGCTATGGTTAGGTTTACCTTAATACTTTTGTTATAGTTGCGGATGCTTGCAATAGAGGTTAATCATAAGTGGGATGCTTGTTCAAGTAAGAACAGCACCCAAGCACCGGTCCACCCACATATCAAATTATCAAAGTACCGAACGCGAATCATATGAACGTGATGAAAACTAGCTTGACGATATTCCCATGTGTCCTCGGCAGCGCTTTTCCTATTATAAGAGTTTGTTCCGGCTTGTCCTTTGCTACAAAAGTATTGGGCCATCTTGCTGGACTTTATTTACTTTTGTTACTTGTTGGTCGTTACCATTTATCTTATCACAAAACTACCTGTTACCACTTATTTCAGTACTTGCAGAGAATACCTTGCTGAAAATCGCTTATCATTTCCTTCTGCTCCTCGTTGGGTTCGACACTCTTACTTATCAAAAGGACTACGATAGATCCCCTATACTTGTGGGTCATCAAGACTCTTTTCTGGCGCCATTGCCGGGGAGTGAAGCGCCTTTGGTAAGGAAAATTTTATATAGTGTGCTGAAATTTACTTTCACTTGTTACTATGGAAAGTAATCCTCTGAGGGGCTTGTTCGGGGTATCTTCACCCCGACCAGTAGAGCAAAGAGTTGCTCCTCAACCTACTGAACCTATTGAAAATGAAATTCCTTATGAGTATCCTTCGGGTATGATAGAAAAACTGCTAGCTAATCCTTTTACAGGAGATGGAACAAAGCATCCTGATGAACACCTAATATATGTGGATGAAGTTTGTGGATTATTTAAGCTTGTAGGTATACCCGATGATGTTGCTAAGAAGAAGGTCTTCCCTTTATCTTTGAAGGGAGACACATTGACATGGTATAGGCTATGTGATGATACGAGATCATGGAACTATAGAAGATTGAAATTGGAATTTCATCAAAAGTATTACCCTATGCACCTTGTTCATCGTGACCGCAATTATATATATAATTTTTGGCCTCGCGAAGGAGAGAGCATTGCTCAAGCTTGGGGGAGGCTTAACTCAATTTTATATTCATGCCCCAATCATGAGTTCCCAAAAGAAACAATTCTTCAAAAAAATTATGCTCGGCTTTATGAAAATAATCGCACCATGCTCGATACTTCTTGTGCTGGCTCTTTTATGATGAAGAGTATTGGATTTAGATGGGATTTATTGGATATAATTAAACGCAACTCTAAAGATTGGGATCTCGACAAAGGTAAGGAGTCAGCTATGACACTTAAATTTGATTGTGTTAAATCTTTTATGGATACCGATATTTTCCGTAAGTTTAGCACTAAATATGGACTTGATTCTGAGATAGTAGCTTCTTTCTGTGAATCTTTTGCTACTTATGTTGATCTCCCTAAGGAGAAGTGGTTTAAATATCATCCTCCCATAGAAGTAAAAGTAGTTGCACCTATTAAAGTTGAAGAAAAGACTGTCACTTATAATGATCCTATTGTTCCTACTTCTTATGTTGAGAAACCACCTTTCCCTGTTAGAATAAAGGATCATGCTAAAGCTTCAACTGTTGTTCGTAAAAGCAATATTAGAACTTATACACCTCCTGAGCAAGTTAAAGTAGAACCTAATATTGCTATTGTTAAAGATCTCTTGTTTGATAATATTGATGGGCATGTTATTCAGTTTGAAGGTGAAACTGCTAGAATTGCTAAACCTTGTGCTAAAGATAAACACAGACCTGTGGTAGGCGTGCCTGTTATTTCTGTTAAAATAGGAGATCATTGTTATCATGGCTTATGTGATATGGGTGCGAGTGCTAGTGTTATACCGCATACTTTATACAAGAAATTAAGAATGAAATTGCACCTACTGAGTTAGAAGGTATTGATGTCACAGTTAAACTTGCCAATAGAGATACTATTTCACCAATTGGAATTGTTAGAGATGTTGAAGTATTGTGTGGTAAAACTAAATATCCTACTGATTTTCTTGTTCTTACTTCTCCGCAAGATAGCTTTTGTCCCATTATATTTGGTAGACCCTTCTTGAACACTGTTAATGCTAGGATAGATTGCGAAAAGAATGTTGTTACTATTGGCTTGGATGATATGGTTCATGAGTTTAATTTCTCTAAATTTAGTAAACAACATCATGAGGAAGAATAACCTAGTAAGGATGAAACTATTGGTCTTGCTTTTATTGCCGTACCTCCTAGTGACCCTTTAGAACACTATTTGCTAGATCATGAAAATGATATGTTCATGAATGAAAGAAGGGAAATAGATGAAGTATTTTTTAAACAGGAACCTATTCTGCAACACAACTTGCCTATTGAAATTTTAGGGGATCCTCCTCCACCCAAGGGTGATCCCGTGTTTGAGCTTAAACCTTTGCCTGATAATCTTAAATATGCTTATCTTGATGAAAAGAAGATATATCCTGTTATTATTAGTGCTAACCTTTCAGAGCATGAAGAAGAAAGATTATTGAAAACTCTGAAGAAGCATCATGCTGCTATTGGATATACTCTTGATGATCTTAAGGGCATTAGTCCCACTCTATGTCAACATAAAATAAATTTGGAAGCAGATGCCAAACCAGTTCGTGATCCTCAACGACGTCTGAATCCTAAAATGAAAGAAGTGGTAAGAAAAGAAATACTAAAGCTTCTGGAGGCGGGTATAATTTATCCCGTTGCTAATAGTCAGTGGGTAAGTCTTGTCCATTGTGTCCCTAAGAAGGGAGGTATTACTATTGTTCCTAATGATAAAGATGAATTGATTCCACAAAGAATTATCACAGGTTATAGGATGGTAATTGATTTCCGCAAATTAAATAAAGCTACTAAGAAAGATCATTACCCCTTACCTTTTATGGATCAAACGCTAGAAAGATTATGCAAACGTACACACTATTGCTTTCTAGATGATTATTCTGGTTTCTCTCAAATACCTGTGTTGGCTAGAGATCAATCAAAGACTACTTTTACATGCCCTTTTGGTACTTTTGCTTATAGACGTATGCCTTTTGGTTTATGTAATGCACCTGCTACCTTTCAAAGATGCATGATGGCTATATTCTTTGACTTTTGTGAAAAGATTTGTGAGGTTTTCATGGACGATTTTTCCATCTATGGTTCCTCTTTTGATGATTGCTTGAGCAATCTTGATCGAGTTTTGTAGAGATGTGAAGAAACTAATCTTGTCTTGAATTGGGAAAAGTGCCACTTTATGGTTAATGAAGGTATTGTCTTGGGGCATAAAGTTTCTGAAAGAGGTATTGAAGTTGATAAAGCCAAGGTCGATGCTATTGAAAAGATGACATGTCCCAAGGACATCAAAGGTATAAGAAGTTTCCTTGGTCATGCCGGATTTTACAGGAGGTTCATTAAGGACTTCTCAAAAATTTCTCGGCCTTTGACTAATTTATTGCAAAAAGATATACAATTTTTCTTTGATGATGATTGTGTAGAAGCATTTGAAATACTTAAGAAAGCATTAGTCTCTGCACCTGTTGTTCAGCCACCTGATTGGAATTTACCCTTCGAAATTATGTGTGATGCTAGTGATTATGATGTAGGTGCTATTCTAGGGCAAAGAGTTGATAAGAAATTAAGTGTTATTCATTATGCTAGTAAGACTCTAGACAATGCTCAAAGAAATTATGCTACTACTGAAAAAGAACTCTTAGCAGTTGTATTTGCTTGTGATAAGTTCAGACCTTATATTGTTGATTCTAAAGTAACTATTCACACTGATCATGCTGCTATTAAATACCTTATGGAAAAGAAAGATGCAAAACCTAGACTTATTAGATGGGTTCTCTTGCTACAAGAATTTGATTTGCATATTGTTGATAGAAAGGGAGCTGAGAACCCCATTGCAGACAACTTGTCTAGGTTAGAGAATGTTCTTGATGACCCACTACCTATTAATGATAGCTTTCCTGATGATCAATTAAATGTTATAAGTACTTCTCGTAGTACTCCATGGTATGCTTACTATGCTAATTATATTGTTGCTAAGTTTATACCACCTAGCTTCACATACCAGCAAAAGAAAAAGTTTTTCTATGACTTGAGACATTACTTTTGGGATGACCCACATCTTTATAAAAGAAGGAGTAGATGGTGTTATTAGACGTTGTGTACCTGAGCATGAACAGGAACAGATCCTACGCAAGTGTCATTCCGAGGCTTATGGAGGACACCACGCTGGAGATAGAACTGCACATAAGGTATTGCAATCTGGTTTTTATTGGCCTACTCTCTTCAAGTATGCCCGTAAGTTTGTCTTTGTCTTGTGATGAATGTCAAAGAATTGGTAATATTAGTAGACGTCAAGAAATGCCTATGAATTATTCTCTTGTTATTGAACCATTTGATGTTTGGGGCTTTGATTATATGGGACCTTTTCCTGCCTCTAATGGATACACACATATTTTAGTGGCTGTTGATTACATTACTAAGTGGGTAGATGCTATTCCAACTAGTAGTGCTGATCATAACACTTCTATTAAAATGCTTAATGAAGTTATTTTTCCGAGGTTTGGAGTCCCTAGATATTTAATGAATGATGGTGGTTCACACTTTATTCATGGTGCTTTCCGTAAAATGCTTGCTAAGTATGATGTTAATCATAGAATTGCATCTCCTTATCACCCTCAGTCTAGTGGTCAAGTAGAGTTGAGCAATAGAGAGCTCAAACTAATTTTGCAAAAGACTGTTAATAGGTCTAGAAAGCATTGGTCCAAGAAACTTGATGATGCATTATGGGCGTATAGAACTGCATACAAAAATCCTATGGGTATGTCTCCGTATAAAATGGTTTATGGAAAAGCATGTCACTTACCTCTCGAACTAGAACATCAGGCATATTGGGCTATTAAAGAGCTCAACTATGATTTTAAACTTGCCGGTGAGAAGAGGTTATTTGATATTAGCTCACTTGATGAATGGAGAACCCAAGCATATGAAAATGCCAAGTTGTTTAAAGAAAAAGTTAAAAGATGGCATGACAAAAGGATACAAAAGCGTTAGTTTAATGTGGGTGATTATGTATTGCTATAGAACTCTCGTTAAAGATTTTTTGCAGGAAAACTTCTCTCTAAATGGGAAGGCCCCTATGTTATCGAAGAGGTCTATCATTCCGGTGCCATAAAGATCAACAACTTCGAAGGCACAAATCCGGAGGTGGTAAATGGTCAAAGAATCAAACATTATATCTCAGGTAATCCCATAAAATGTTGAAACCAATATTATTGAAACCGTAACTCGGAGGAATACATAAGGGACACCTTCTAGACCGTTTCAGACTCCGAAAAGGAATAGGTATGTGGTACGGTAAGTAAACCGACTCCAAAACAATTTTTACGGCAATATTTATCCGTTTTGGAATATTTAGAAAAATAGAAAAATAAGTAGCATTCCGGGAAGGACACGAGGGCCCCACGAGGGTGGTGGGAATGCCCTACCCCTCTGGGCGCGTCCCCTTACCTCGTGAGCACCTCGTGTGCCTTCCGGACTCCGTTTTCTTGCACGATACGTATTTTGGTCGGCAAAAATTCATTATATAACCTCCCGAAGGTTTTGACTCCCGTATCACGCAAATATCCTTTGTTTTCGTTTCGAGCTGTCCCGTTGCAAATTAAATCAACATGTCTTCCTAGGATTCGGAAGGAGAAAGCTATGTGGATGATTACTTAGCAAATCCAAAGGTCTATGGAGATGTGGAACATGATGGATGGACCACGGAGGAAGAAGAGGACTATGAACCCAAGGGGAAGGAGGAGACGAGCTCAGATGAAGATGAAGCACCATTACCTCAACCTGGGGCATGCACGTGGAGTTCAAAAAGTCAAGTCTCCCTGATAGGGTAAAGAAACCCAAGTTCGAGTTTATCCCTTTTCGTCTCTTACAGGAAAATAAGGAGGACCTATGCAAAAAGATATTAACCCTGGAGTGGGAGATTGATGATCTGAGGGATCAAAATGCCGTCCTCAAGCGCAAATTAAGGGAGAAGCCAAAGCCATCAACTAAGCCAACATCACCACCACCTTCTTCACCGACAAAGGAGACATAATCACATGGGTATGGGTACTCCCCTTGGCAACTGCCAAGCTTGGGGGAGGTGCCCCGGTATCGTATCACAATCACAACTCCTATCTTTACCGTTTTTTTCTTAGTTCGATCCTATTAGTAGTATCTTGATCTAGTAGAATAAAGTTTATGGCATGATCTAGTTTTGAGTTTAGCTTTATGATCTATTTTTGTAATCGAGTCCGTGAGCTATATATAATAAAGATTAGTGTGGAGTCATGGGCTTGATTATTTTGCCATGATCTTGGGTGAATAAAAGAAAAGAGAAAAAAATAAAAAGAAACAAAAAGTTCATATTGATCTTATTGAGAGTAATGACTTCACATAGAAAGAGTATGATGATTAAAAGTTGTTGGGAGTTGGCAGACATAGCTTTGGTCATTGTTGCAATTAATAGGAAGTAGTAAGGAAAGAGAGGTTTTCACATATAGATATATTATCATTGACATCTTTTATGATTGGGAGCACTCATTAAAATATGACATGCTAAAGGGTTGATGTTGGACAAGGAAGACAACGTAATGAGTTATGTCTTTCTTATATCTGAGACAAAGTATGTTGTCATGGATCCTCTAACTTGTTGATCTTGCCTTTCCCCCTCATGCTAGCCAAATTCTCAGCACCAAGTAGAAATGCTACTTGTGCTTCCAAATACCCTTAAACCAGTTTTGCCATGAGAGTCCACCATATCTACCTATGGATTGAGTAAGATCCTTCAAGTAAGTTGTCATCGGTGCAAAGCAATAAAAATTGCTCTAAATATATATGATTTATTGGTGTGGGAGAAATAAGCTTTATACGATCTTGTGATGTGGAAGTAATAAAAGCGACGGACTGCATAATAAAGGTTCATATCACAAGGGGCAATATAAAGTGACGTTCTTTCGCATTGAGATTTTGTGCATCCAACCATAAAAAGCGCATGGCAACCACTGCTTCCCTCTGTGAAGGGCCTATCTTTTATTATTATCTTCTACCTTATGCAAGATTCATGGTGATCTTCACCTTTTCTTTTTCATTTTATCCTTTGGCAAGCTCAGCATGTTGGAAAGAACATGATATATATATATATATATCTAATTGGATGTAGGGGAGCATGAACCATTATTGTTGACATTACCCTTGAGGTAAAAAGTTGTGGGGCAAAACTATAAGCCCCTATCTTTCTCTGTGTCCGATTAAAACTTCATAACCACAAGTATCGCATGAGTGTTAGCAATTATGAAGGACTAAATGATAGTTGAGTATATGGACTTGCTTTTTAGCTCTGACATAGACTCTTTCCGATGTTATGATAAATTGCAATTGCTTCAATGACTGAGATTATAGTTTGTCGGAGCCCAATAAGGTTTATGATTTATACTTTTGCATTGTGAATAGATCATCACTTGAACACAAGTAATCATATGACAAAATCTATATATGTTGCTGTTATGAGAATAATCATGATGCCTTCATGTCCGTATTTTATTTTTATCGACTCCTCTACCTCTAAACATGAGGACATATTTATTGTTATCGGCTTTTCGCTTGAGGACAAGCGAGGTCTAAGCTTGGGGGAGTTGATACGTCCATTTTGCATCATGCTTTTATATCGATATTTATTGCATTATGGACTATTATTTCACTTTATGTCATAATACTTATGGATATTCTCTCTTATTTTACAAGGTTTACATAAGGAGGGAGAATGCCGGCAGCTGGAATTCTGGGCTAGAAAAGGAGCAAATATTAGAGACCTATTCTGTGCAACTCCAAAAGTCCTGAAACTCCACGGAACATCTTAAAAAAAATAAAGAAAAATCCTCGCCAAAGATGAAGGCCAGGGGGCCCACACCCTGCTCATGAGGTTGGGGGCGCCCCCCCTCCTAGGGTGCGCCCCCTACCTCGTGGGCCCCCTGGTGGCTCTCCGACACCCATCTTCTCCTATATGAAGTCTTTTGATGAGAAAAAAATAAGGAGGAACTTTTCGGGATGAGACTCCGCCGCCACGAGGCAGAACCTTGGCGGAACCAATCTAGAGCTCCGGCAGAGCTGTTCAGCCAGGGATACTTCCCTCCGGGAGGGGGAAAACATCACCATCGTCATCACCAATGCTCCTCTCATCGGGAGAGGGCAATCTCCATCAACATTTTCACCAGGACCATCTCATCTCCAAACCCTAGTTCATCTCTTGTATCCAATTCTTGTCTCAAAGTCCAGGATTGGTGCTAGTAGGTTGCTAGTAGTGTTGATTACTCCTTGTAGTTGGTGCTAGTTGGTATATTTGGTGGAAGATCATATGTTCAGATCCTATATGCATATTATTACCCGTCTGATTTTGAACATGAATATGCTTTGTGAGTAATTACGTTTGTTCCTGAGGACAAGGGAGAAGTCTTGCTATTAGTAGTCATGTGAATTTGGTATTCGTTTGATATTTTGATAAGATGTATGTTGTCTAGCCTCTAGTGGTGTTATGTGAACGTCGACTACATAACACTTCACCATTACTTGGGCCTAGAGGAAGGCATTGGGAAGTAATAAATAGAATATGGGTTTCTAGAGTGACAGAAGCTTAAACCCTAGTTTATGCATTGCTTCGTAAGGGGCTGATTTGGATCCATATGTTTCATGCTATGGTTAGGTTTACCTTAATACTTTTGTTGTAGTTGTGGATGCTTGCAATAGAGGTTAATCATGAGTGGGATTCTTGTTCAAGTAAGAACAGCACCTAGGCACCGGTCCACCCACATATCAAATTATCAAAGTACCGAACGCGAATCATATGAACGTGATGAAAACTAGCTTGACGATATTCCCATGTGTCCTCGGGAGCGCTTTTCCTTATATAAGAGTTTGTCCAGGCTTGTCCTTTGCTACAAAAAGGATTGGGCCACCTTGTTGCACTTTATTTACTTTTGTTACTTGTTTCTCGTTACAAATTATCTTATCACAAATCTATCTGTTACCACTTATTTCAGTATTTGCAGAGAATACCTTGCTGAAAACCGCTTATCATTTCCTTCTGCTCATCATTGGGTTCGACACTCTTACTTATCGAAAGGACTACGATAGATCCCCTATACTTGTGGGTCATCATCCATCGTGTTGCCGGGGAGCGCCTCGACCTCGACGGGCCGTGGCGCCTTCTAATTTTCCTTGTCGACGAGGTTGATGACAGAGGCAGCGCTTTGGTGGGTTGGCTTGCTTGGAAAAGGTGGATGTGCTACAGGTTGCGCTTGTTGCCTCCGTGCATCGCGTGCCGCCTAGGTTTATGCGCAATATCGCTGGGTAGCGGGAAACCAGTGAGGAAATGGCGGGAAATGGTGACATATTCATAAAACACCATCAGTTAACGGAAACTTAGCATAGAAGGAACATCAAACTAGCACAAGAAGTAGATGATGATCAGATGATCGTTTATCCTAGTTAATTATGCATGTAATAGTTTACTTTGGTGTGTGGAAATGTCATGTGTGTACTAGCCACCAATGTAATTGGATGTTTGCCGCATAATACACACATCTTATTTATGTGAAATGTTTTTGTTCTCTTGGCTCAACACAAACAGTTTATCGCAATGAACCGTATGCCGTATATCGCACACACCTTGATCTGGCTGGCCAGTTCTTTTGTGTTGCCTAATCACAAACAGTTCATCCAAGTGAACTGTATGCCGTATATCACACGCACCTTCATCTGGCTGCCCGTTTCTGTTGTTCCGCCTCATCGCAAACAGTTCATCCGAGTGAACTGTATGCCGTATATCGCACACGCCTTCATCTGGCTGCCTGTTTCTTTTGTTCTGCCTCATCGCAAATAGTTAATTGAATTGGACCGTATGCCCCACATCACATATGCAACAAAATCTGAATCGTGTTTGATGTATCCTTCATTGCAAATGTTTTGCATCTTTTTTGACGGTTTTTACATCCCCATTTGCGATTAATGGATCGCACACAGTTTTGTCAAAGGGTCTCTGATCATAGTGTCGTGTTAGCAGCATCCCGCAGTAGTGGCCACAACCATAGCTTCAACCACATCTACGTTCTGCTCAGATCCAGTCAGGTAACCCACATATGTCTATCATGACCCCGGCCTGATTGCTTAAATGGCGCCTGCGAAACAACCTCATGCCTCCAAATCACCACCACCCTACCTCCAGAGCATCGTCGCGCAAGCCCAACCACATAGTGAAGGAAATATGCCCTAGAGGAAATAATAAAGTTGTTATTTATATTTCCTTATATCATGATAAATGTTTATTATTCATGCTAGAATTGTATTAACCGGAAACTTAGTACATGTGTGAATACATAGACAAACAGAGTGTCCCTAGTATGCCTCTACTAGACTAGCACGTTAGTCAAACATGGTTAAGTTTCCTAGCCATAGACATGTGTTGTCATTTGATGAATGGGATCACATCATTAGAGAATGATGTGATGGACAAGACCCATCTGTTAGCTTAGCACTATGATCGTTTAGTTTATTGCTATTGCTTTCTTCATGACTTATACATGTTCCTATGACTATGAGATTATGCAACTCCCGAATACCGGAGGAACACTTAGTGTGCTATCAAACGTCAAAATGTAACTGGCTGATTATAAAGATGCTCTATAGGTGTCTCCGGTGGTGTTTGTTGAGTTGGCATAGATTGAGATTAGGATTTGTCACTCCGATTGTCGGAGAGGTATCTCTAGGCCCTCTCGGTAATGCACATCACTATAAGCCTTGCAAGCAATGTGACTAATGAGTTAGTTGCGGGATGTTGCATTACGGAACCAGTAAAGAGACTTGACGGTAACGAGATTGAACTAGGTATGATGATACCGACGATCGAATCTCGGGCAAGTAACATACCGATGACAAAGGGAACAACGTATGTTGTTATGCGGTTTGAATGATAAAGATCTTCGTAGAATATGTAGGAGCCAATATGAGCATCCAGGTTCCGCTATTGGTTATTGATCGGAGATGTGTCTCGGTCATGTCTACATAGTTCTCGAACCCGTAGGGTCCGCACGCTTAACGTTCGATGACGATTGGTATTATGAGTTATGTGATTTGATGTACCTAAGGTTGTTCGGAGTCCCGTATGAGATCACATACATGACAAGGAGTCTCGAAATGGTCGAGGCATAAAGATCGATATATTGGAAGGCTATATTCGGACATCAGAAAGGTTCTGAGTGATTCGGGTATTTTTTGGAGTGCCGGGGAGTTACGGGAATTCACGGGGAGAAGTAATGGGCCTTATTGGGCATTAGTGGAGAGAGGGGAGAAGGGCCAAGAGGTGGCGCGTGCCTCCCCCCTGCCCAAACCGAATTGGACAAGGGGTGGGGGCACGGCCCCCCTTTCCTTCTCGCTCTCCCTCTCTTTCCTTCTCTCCTACTCCGAATAGGAAAGAGGAGGGGAATCCTACTTGGACTGGGGAGTCCTAGTAGGATTCCCCACACCTGGCGCGCCCCCTTAGGGCTGGCCACCTCTTCCCTCCCCTCCTTTATATACGTGGCCAGGGGGCACGCCATAGACACACAAGTTGATTGTTTAGCCGTGTGCGGTGCCCTCCTCCACAGATTTCCACCTCGGTCATATCCTTGTAGAGCTTAGGCGAAGCCCTGCATCGGTAACATCATCATCACCATCATCACGCCGTCGTGCTGGCGAAACTCTGCCTCGACCTCAGCTGGATCTAGAGTTCGTGGGACGTCATCGAACTGAACGTGTGCAGATCGCGGAGGTCGGATCATGAAGACGTACGACTACATCAACCGCGTTGTCATAACGCTTCCGCTTACGGTCTACGAGGGTATGTGGACAACACTCTCCCCTCTCTTTGCTATGCATCACCTAGATGGATCTTGCGTGTGCGTAGGAAATATTTTGAAATTACTGTGTTCCCCAACACATAGCACGTGGAGGTCGAGGAGCTGATGGCGGTCCATGGCGCGATGGCCGCTATGCGTGTTGACCCGGAGGAACAACTTGCCTCCACTGCCGCTTACTTGGTGCAAGCTCTGGCCCAGATGAAGTGCCCCAGCGACTACCCCCCCAGGACTTAACAGGTATGATCTGACCAGCTCAATCTTACCAATAACACTTGCAATGGCTATGTGTTGTACGGTTGATGTATTAAGCATGTTCATGCCTTGTTTGTTTCAGTACTGCACACTGTGTGTTGTTCAAGTATTAACTATCCAGCTCAATTTCACCAATACCAGCAACAAACTTACAATACGTGACTCATGATATCACTAGAGATGTTGCCCATTTGCTATTTTTGGTGGATGCTAACCCTATTGTACTTAACATGCCTGTCCATGTACTTACGCAGGGTCATAACGGTCGATGTTGTTGTTTTCCGTCGGTTAGCCGCATCCCATGTCTTATAGTATTTCACATCATTTGTGCAATTGTAGTTCAACTTCTAACATTTACTGGTTACGTATAGGTACACATGTCAGTGGCACTAATCCACGCTTCGACCCAAAGGAACAACACACCTCCACGCCGCTGACTTTGGGCGGGCTCTGGCCAAGATGAAGTGCCCCAGCAACTACCTCTCAGGACTTACCAAGTATGTACTCGCCAGTTCAATCTTACCAATACTAGTTGCAATTAATGGCTATGTTTTGAATGGTCGATGTATTAAGTATGTTCTAATAAACATGCCTAACACGTTTTAGCTATTTTCCCTACCTTTTTATAGACAATTGGGCCATTCTCTGCTCTAGTAGCACCTGCCTTGTGATGTTTAACCCTGCCAATTACATTTTTATTAGTACGGGTTTCAATGGCTATTAAGCCTGTTGCAATTAATAGTTGTATCCATTTTTAAACAGTTGTATTTCAATGGCTACAAACTTACAAAACATGACTTAGGATGGTGTTAAGCCTGTTGCAATTAACAGTTGTATCCAATTTTTAATATGTACCTTTGCTACCGTGCTACTCTCCGCTATGAAGATATACTAGAGATGCTGCCCATTTGCTATTTTTGGTGGATGCTAACCCTGTTGTACTTAACAAGCCTTTCCATATACTTATGTAGGGCCATAATGGGCGATGTTGTTGTTTGCAATCGAGGTTAGCTGCATCCCATGTCTTACAATATTTTACATCATTTGTGCAATTTTTTTTGAACAATTTGTGCAATCGAGGTTAGCTGCATCATTTGTGCAATTGCAGTTTGGCTTCTAACATTTACTTGCTTCTTGTAGGTACACATGTCGGCCTGATCCATGCTTCGACCCGGAGGAACAACTCGCCTCCGCCGCTGCTGACTTTGGGTGGGCTCTGGTCAAGATGAAGTGCCCCAGCTGTTGCGGAACACAATATTTCAAAAAATTACCTACGATCACGCACGATCTATCTAGGAGATGCATAGCAACGAGCGGGCAGAGTGTGTCCACGTACCCTCGTAGATCGAAAGCAGAAGCGTTTTAGTAACGCGGTTGATGTAGTCGAACATCTTCGCGATCCAAACGATCCAAGCACCGAACGTACGGCACTTCCGCGTTCAGCACATGTTCAGCTCGATGACGTCCCTCGATCTCTTGATCCAGTTGAGGACGAGGGAGAGTTCCATCAGCACGACGGCGTGGCGACAGTGATGATGAAGTTACCGACGCAGGGCTTCGCCTAAGCACTACGACGATATGACTGAGGTGTGTAACTGTGGAGGGGGCACCGCACACGGCTAAGAGAAGGCTTGGTGTGCCTTTGGGGTGCCCCCCTCCCACATATATAAATGGGGGAGGAGAGGTGGTCGGCCCAAGGGGGGCGCGCCATGGGGGGAGTCCTACTTGGACTCTTGGTCCAAGTAGGATTCGCCCCTCCATTCCTATTCCCACTAGGAGAAGGAGGGAATTAGGAGGATGAGAGAAGGAAAGGCCCCCCAACCCTTATCCAATTCGGTTTGGGCTTGGGGGCGCGCACCTCCACCTGGCCGCCGCATCCTCTATCCACTAGGGCCCTTGAAGGCCCATCACTACAAAAAAAAGACACATCAGTGACATTTTGGGCCAAATGAAAAAAATTTATGTCATACTTATGACACTTCTATGACAATAATTGTGAAAAAACCCATTATCATCATAGATGTGGTGGGGTCCTACTTCTATGACAAAAAATCATGACAGAAAATGGGCTTTTCATGCTGGGCGGGCCGGAGACGCAGCTGCATGACATTCTTTGGGCCGTCCATGACGGAAAAAAACCATGGTAGAAGCGAGGGCGCGGAAAATATCGGGGAGTTCCCGGTTACGGTGGCTGGTCGAGGGCCGACCGATGTGCATTTCTCTCGTACATACGCGCGTGTGTGCGAGGCTTTGCGCTCTAACTGAACCCGAGCAAGGCGTTGGGCTCTAACTGAACCTGAGCGATTGCACTGCAGGCTACGCATTACACTGAACCCGAGCGATCGATCGATGGTTGTTAACTGAACCTGATCGAGCGATTCCTTCGCTACTAGTGCTAACTGAAGCCGATCGATCCTGCCTCTGGATGAACAATGAGCGTTGTTGGGGGTTTGGATGAACAGTTCTCGGTGGGGTTGGATGAGCAGGAACCCGTGGTAGTAGAGGCTGTTTACGTTGGATGAACAGTACCCCGATTGATCGAGCCGGTGGATGAACAGGACCCCGTGGAGGGCTGGTTGAACAGTAGCCGGTGGAGGGCTGGTTGAACAGTAGCCGGTGGAGGGCTGGTTGAACAGTAGCCAGTGGAGGGCTGGATGAACAGTAGCCCATGGAGGGGTGGTTGAACATGACCGTGTGGAGAGGGCTGGTTGAACAGTAGCCGGTGGAGGCTGGATGAACTGGAGCCCGTGGATGAACAGTCGCATGTGGAGGCTGGAGGACGTCGACGGTAGATGAACAGTAGACCGTGGAGGCTAGAGGAGGTCGACGGTGGAGATGAACTGTATCCCGTGGAGTCCCGTTTTGTGGTACGCCACACCCCTCCTGATGAACAGGGCCCCCGTTTCGACAGTAGCGCTCCAACACAAGTTTGTTTCCTCCGTTTTGCGGTATGCCACACCCCTCCCGATCAACAGGACCCCGTTTTGACCGTAGGAGGTCCGTTTCCTCCGTTTTGTGGTACGCCATACCCCTCCCGATGAACAGGATCCCGTTTCCACCATGGCCGGTCGAACACAAGGCTATTTCCACTGTTCTGCGGTACGCCAGACCTTGTTTCCATCGCATGTTCCATCCAAGCCGGTTGGCTCCCGATGAACAGTACGCATTCCGTTGCCTCCCGATGAACACGACGCATTCCGTTGCCTCCCCATGAACACGAGACGATGCAGTTTCTCCTTTGCGACCCAGCCACAGCCATGTACACGAGCCCTGGCCATATGTATGCGCGAGTAGGCGTTCGAGACCACGCCCGTATGTACGTATGTGGCCGTATTTACTTTCTTGCACCCTGGCCGCTGTACGTATGTGTACATGCTATGTGCGCGCCTCTACTACCACATGTGCGCGCCTCTACATCAACCAGTATGTACGTACACGTTCGCGACCAGAATGACAATGCTACGTACGCTTCGACCGGGTGGATCCTCACTGTCAAGCACTTCCTTGCGTGCGAAGATGTAGCTCGTGGGTCCCAGCAGTCAGGGGGTGAATCATTTTTTCCCGTAATATGGACGCACTTCCTTGCATGCGAAGATGTAGCTAGTGGGTCCCAACAGTCAGGGGGAAACGTTTTTTTCACGAAATACGATGGCCTGTCCGATGGGTCCCTGCTGTCAGGTGGAGGAATCATTAATTTCCTTGAAATAAGGAGGCACTTCCTTGCTGCGGCCGTGGACCCAGCTGTCATTCTCTCCATGTACAGTACTCATCCGATGGAAGTCGTTCCTTGACCACGTTGACCATGCCGCAGCGAGAGCAGCAGGGCGGTGGACGACGGCGAGGCCTAGGAAGGGGACGACGCGGAGCTAGGGAAGACGCGGCAGTGGATGCCCACATGGAGAGGAGTATGAGGGTTCACTGGTTCGGCTGCGGTGTGAGGCTGCTGTCACCGCAGGGCCTGGCCAGCGGTGGGAGTAGTAGGGGGCAGTGAGGCCCCCGCAGCATCACAACCGCCCATGAGAAGCAGGAGCACGCGGCTCGACCGGCGCTGGTTTGGGCGGCTGGAGCAACAAGACCAGAGGTTGAAGAAGCACTACCACCGTTGGATGGACATCGTACGGTCACTGGAGCTAAAATCATTCATATTGACTAAGTTGACAAAGCCCTCCATCCCCGTCAACTTAGTAGGCCCACAAGTCAGCCTCCCACTATGGTGGGTCCCAGCTAGCAGGGGGTATTCATTTTTTGTGCGTAATAAGGAGGCACTTCCTTGCGTGCGAAGATATAGCTGGTGGGTCCGACCTGTCACGGGGGGAACATTTTTTCACGAAATATAGAGGCCCTTCCGGTGGGTCCCAGCTGTCAGGTGGAGAAATCATTATTTTGCGCGTAATAAGGAGGCATTTCGTTGCGTGCGGCCGTGGACCTAGCTGTCAGCCTCTCCACGCACAGTCTACTTTCGATGGATGTTGTTCGTTGACCACGTTGACTACTCTGCGCCGAGCTCATCCAAGGTGGTGGACGACGGCGAGGCCCCGGGCAGCAACAAGCCGGAGATGAGAAGATGTGGCGGTAGAGTCGCAGACGGAGAGCTGTACGAGGGTTCACTAGTTCTGGTGCGGTCTGGTTCGGCAGTCGGTGGAGAAGAACAGGAGGTGTGGAGGGGTGGAGGGATGGCCTGGCCAACGGTGGGGTAGCGCTTCACAGTGAAGCGTGCTAAGCAGAGCTGCTAGCAGCAGGAGGCGGGAGCAGGTGGTCCCGACAGCGCTGGAGGAAGAAGACAGGAGATTGAAGATGGATGTCGGTTGTTGGATATAAATCCAACGGCTAACGATGTCAGAATCATTTGTTGACTAAGTTGACAACGACTTGCGTTGGCTTCGACCTATTGGCCCACATTTCAGCCTCCAAAAATATGGCACGTATTCAACCCATTTTTTCAGAATTTACAGTCAATTTGAACTCTCTTTTTTAGAATTACAGTCTATTTGCTAGGCTGGGTGAACAAATAATGTAGCATCCATGTGGCCCATTTATTTTTCTCCTAAAAAATTACAGGCCATTTGCACTTTCTCGAAATACATGATTTTGTTGGGCTGATTCTAATTATAATGTTGGGTTGGGCACAACATTGTTATCAATAAATAAACAGGGGCTGAGCATTTTGTTATAAATATATTTAAATAGTAATTGATTTATTACTATATTGGTCCTTAAATCTTACCAAGCTTTTGTACACAATCACCAGGATTTTCGTTGCCAAAAAATCCAGTATTTTATTGTTAATAAATTATTTATATAAGTTAATAAGATGTGGGATATTGTTTTCTTACATATGTAAGTATCTGTTAAAGATATGATGACAATAACAATAATATATAATAACATAGAAAATAATTTAAATATATATAATATACTTAGAAGGGAAACAAAAGTTGGACCAGGCGTTCCTATTCTTATATAGAAAATAGAACATACCTCTGTGTTTTCTTCAAAAAAAACATAAATTGGGCTGGCGATGTTTCAGGGAAAAAAACCTCGGATGGAAGGTCCATAGACCGGTCGATACATGACGGCCCTCAAAAAAATACAAACCGGCATGTCGTGGGTTGCGCATGTTAAAAAAAGAAAGCCTAGATGGGGCAGCCCAAAACCCAGCGGATACTTGCTGCCCTAGTGATAATAAATGATACTAGCCGCCAGCTCCACAGCTTCGTTGTGAATTTATCTCCTACATTGAAGCACCTAAAAAGATGTAACTATGTTGACAAACCCATGGGCCCCAACGTTAGTATAGCATTAGGAGGAAGTTTTTTTCCGATGAGGCACTTACTTGCGTACGACCATAGACCTGGTGGGTCCCGACTGTCCGCCTCTCCACGTACAGTCCTCTCCAGATTCCTCTCGTTTATTGAGCATGTTCACAACGGCAGACAGTGGCACCTCGGCGAGCGCACAAAGGCGCAGGAGGTGATTGAACCACCAAAGGCAGTGCCTTATTTGTAACGAAAGTACTAAACTAGACCAGTGGCCAAGTGACACTATCCGACAGCTGTTCTGCCCGGGTTCGATTCCAGCTGATGCAGGGAAAATGTCTCCAAATTTTTTGCCTCTGCCATTATTGACATGTGGGTCCCCATTGTCATCTATGCACACCATATCCAGCACTTGCCAAAACTTCGTCCCTCATTTTCTCTGTTTTTCGCACAGTTGACATTGTGTGGGCATTTTGAAAATAGCATATCTTTCTGACTGTGCATCATATGAAGATGTGATATGCATGAATGTTGATCAGCATGATGTTAATTGGCTGGTAGTTCCATTTTCGACCATGAATAAAACTTCCAACATGATGTTAACCCTGTTTGAAAAGGCCATGTTAATATAAATGCTCCGCCTCTCAAAGTTGCAGTTTCTTATCTGAAACTAAACTTGCAGTTTCTTATCTGAAACTGAAACTTGCAATTTCTTCTCTGAGAATCACATTGTCTGCACTTTTATACTCCCATGAAACTACATTTTTAAGTGCTAAAAATAGATCTCTAGAATTCATGAAATACTTCTTATGCTCAATACTGCAAATCTAAAATTCAAAAGACATTCATATCTGAAAGTACTCTTAAAATACACAACACAAAACACAATTAACAACCTGCAAATACTGACAACCCTAAGCTCCTCCTAACAATTCACAACCTGCCCGACTATTGGGCTGGGGGGCAGTCCCCTCCTATTCCTCGGCGGCAGACGGCCGCCCCGTGAGACGATGTGAACGGCGAGGGAGAGGATGGCGGGGAAGCGTCGTCGGGCCAACTGCTTTTCTCCTCTTGCAGCTGGGTTCGATCGACGAAGACTCCACCGGTTCGCTCTAGCACGACACCCTCACAAACGGCACCCTGTAGATGCTCGATCCTTCAATCTCTGGTGGATTCTCCATCTGGGATCGATACTCCCACCACGGCCCCCTCACGATCGGATTCGGTGAATCTGTTTGCTCCATGGCCCAGAGGAGCTGCTCTATGTACTCCCGCGCGACTCCCTTCGGGAGTATCGCCGCCTTTTTGCTCTGTTGCAGATATTTGGCCATGGATGTCTCCTTCGCCGCTAGTTGGTCCTTGTTGTCAAACCAAGACTGTATCTCCAACATCCTAGCTAGCTTTATAGGGTCGCCGTCTGCGATCCTCACGTATCGGCTGTACTCCTCCATCGATCTACTTCTCCACAGCACCTTCAATCGCCGGCAGTGGTTTTTGAATGGAAGAGGAGAGGAGCAGCACTGCTTTTGGATTTGAACGGGAGAGGAGCGACACTGGTTTTGGATTGGAACAGGAGAGGAGGGGCGGTGGTTTTGAAACGGAAGAGGAGAGTTGCGGCGCTGGATTTAGATTGGAACAGGAGAGGAGCGGCGGTGGTTTAATAGGAGAGGAGCGGCGCTGGTCTTGGAAGTATTTTTTTGTTTTGCATATTTTGGGTCAAAGTTTGACCACGTACTGTACTTGACAAGCAAAATGTGAATGCATGTCACCAAAAATTGTATCGTTTGGTTTGTATCTGAATGTACTTTCAAATTATATTATTTTTGCAACATATAACATATATTTTACTTGTGAAAATCATGGTCAATTATGACCGAGAATAAAAGGGAGACTAGTTAATGTGGGGTCGCTTTCTTAATTGAAGGGTAAATTGATTTTGATTTTGATCCAGTCACAGCGCGCCGGCCCTCTCGTCCAAACCTAAATCGCTGCCACATGCTCCTCTCCCTCTTCTCCATTGCAAAACCACCTCCTCTCCTCTCCATCATCTCCATTCCAACACCACCGTCTCGCCTCTTCCTCTTCTCCATTGCAAAACCACCTCCTCTCTCCTCGGATGAGGATCCCCTGACGTAGCCCATCCTTCCATTGAGACACTAACACATGGGTCCCACCAAGCGAGGGGCCCACCTGCCAGCAACCGAAAGGCAGGGAAACCTCTCATCTCCATCATCTCCATTCCAAAACAACTGTCTTGCCTCTCCCTCTTCTCTATTGCAAGACCACCGTATCTCGTCCCATGTTCCAAAGCTAGCACCGGACCACTCAGAAGGAAATCTATGGAGAGGATGCAGCAGCGAATCAGGCAGATCATCGGTGGCAACCAGGAAAATTTAGCCAGGTTGAAGGAGATCCTTACTTGGTTTGACAATGAGTGGGAGATTTCAAGGACGCTGAGAGCCATGTGGCAATGTATGCAAAAGAGCGAGACGGCGGCGATGAGGGCGGCGATGTACTCCTCGGCGGCAGTCACACTGCAGTCCTTTGAGTTCAGCGATTATCTCCTCTGGGCGATGGAGCAGACAGATTCCCCCAAGGCGTAAGTCAGACGGAGGTGGTGGGCGTACAGGTTGAAGGTCGAGCACCCATAGGATAACGAACGATCGAGTATGGTGTGCCGTTCTGTAACGCCCTCGATGCGGTTATATCTCCCACGTGTCGAAGCACGACTTAGAGGCATAACCGCATTGAAAGCAATGTCGCAAGTGAGGTAATCTTCGCAAACAACCCATGTAATACATAAGGGAAAGAGATACATAGTTGGCTTACAATCGCCACTTCACACAACTACATGAATAAACATTAAATCAATCAATACACTCATGGTCCGACTACAGAACCAAAATAAAAGAAGAACCCCAAATGCGACACGGTCCCCGATCGACCCCAACTGGGCTCCACTACTGATCAACTAGAACGAAACAATCACAAAGGACAAGGTCTTCATCGAGCTCCTCCTGAGCTTGGTAGCGTCGTCTGCACAGACTCATCGGCACCTGCAAGCTGGTTTTGGAAGTATCTGTGAGCCACGGGGACTCAGCAATCTCGCACTCTCGCGATCAAGACTATTTAAGCTTATGGGTAAGGTAAAAGGTATGAGGTGGAGCTGCAGCAAGCGACTAGCATATATGGTGGCTAACATACGCAAATGAGAGCGAGAAGAGAAGGCAAAGCACGGTCGATAAAAGTATGATCAAGAAGTGATCCTATAGCAACCTACGTCAAGAATAACTCTAACAACCGTGTTCACTTCCCGGACTCCGCCGGAAAGAGACCATCACGGTTACACACGCTGTTGATTCATTTTAATTAAGGTCAACTTCAGGTTTTCTACAACCGGACGTTAACAAATTCCCATCTGCCCATAACCGCGGGCATGGCTTTCGAAAGTTCAAATCCCTGCAGGGGTGTCCCAACTTAGCCCATCACAAGCTCTCACGGTCAACGAAGGAATAGACCTCCACCCGAGACGTTCCAATCAGACTCGGTATCCCGGTACAACAAGACATTTCTACAGGGTAAAACTAAACCAGCAACACCGCCTGAATGTGCCGACAAATCCCGATAGGAGCTGCACATATCTCTTTCTCAGGGCACACTCAGATGAGCCAGACGTCGGGTAAGCCAGCCCAGAGTTGCCCCTGGTAGCCTCGGACATCGCTTAGTTGGACCAACACTCAGAGAAGCACTGGCCCGGGGGGGTTAAAATAAAGATGACCCTCGGGCTCGCGAAAACCCAAGGGAAGGTGGTAGGTTGTTAGTGCAAATGGTAAAACCAATGTTGGGCATTGCTGGAAGAGCTTTACTTAAGGCGAACTGTCAAGGGGTTCCCATTATAGCCCAATCGCGTAAGGGACGCAAAATCCGGGAACATAACACCGATATGACGGAAACGAGGGCGGGAAGAGTGGAACAAAACACCAGGCATAAGGCCGAGCCTTCCACCCTTTACCAAGTATATAGGTGCATTAATTAAATAAGATATATAGTGATATCCCAACAAGTAAACAATGTTCCAACAAGGAACGATCTCCATGTTCCAACAGGGAACAAACTTCAATCTTCACCTGCAACTAACAACGCTATAAGAGGGTCTGAGCAAAGCGGTAACATAGCCAATCAACGGTTTGCTAGGACATGGTGGGTTAGAGGTTTGACATGGCAATTTGGGAGGCTGACAAGCAAATGGTAGTGATTTCGAGAGCAAAAAGAGCGAGCAAACTAGCATAGCAAAGATAGTAGTGATTTCGAGAGTATGATCATCTTGCCTGAAATCCCGCAAGGAAGAAGAACGAGTCCATGAAGAATACAAACGGACGTAGTCGAACGGATCCTCACAACACGACGTTATCGGAACCAACCCGAAGAAGCAACACCGGAAAGAAGCAAACGACATAGTAAACAACCACCACAAAGACATGGCATGATGCACAAACAAGTATGATGCTTGTCCAATTTAATGAAGCATGACATGGCAAAGTGCACAAACAATCCTACAAATTAAGTGGAGCTCAATATGCATCGGGATGCATATTGACAAAACACCACATCAATTATTTAGTTCTCTCTCGTTTATGTACCCCAACAAAATTAAATGTTGATTAACATGGCAAGAGGTGAAGCATGACGAAACTACCTACTCTAGGCAAGTTTAAATGAGGCCGGAACAACAACCAACAAGTCCGGAAACTCCTCATGTGCATATTTTAAGGTTTGCTACTGTTCTGCCCTAAACACAATTTTAGAGTTGTTAAACATGCAAGATGAAAGCACCATGTTAAACTAGGCATTTTTCTACCCCAATTACATATAAAGATTATTTAAATCGGAGCTACGGTTATTTAGTTATGAATTAAATCATTTTAACATGGCATAGGAGAAAAATTAAACAAACATCATTTTAGACATTTCAAACATAGATGAAAGTTGGATATTATTAATCTACACAAAATTCTGAGCAAGTTTCATATATAAAACATTTTAATCCGATGCACGGTTAGTGAGTTATTAAATGCATGAAGAATAGGGACTTTTCTGCAAAACTAACAGGCTCCTGGAAATTAGATAAAATCGCCCAGAACTGAAAAAAAAACGATGCGGGCCGAATCTGGGCAAGCCCAACAGCAGGAAAAAAAACAGGAGGCGCTGGGGAGTGTGTGGCCTCACCCAGGTGGGCTTCGGCCCGGACGTGGAGAGGAGAAGGCAGGCCAGTGGAGGAGAGAGGCAGGCCGCGGATCTGGAGCTGGGCTTGGCACTGCGCTGGCCGGGAAGCTGGGCCGGCCCACGAAGGAGGAGGAGGCAGGCCGAACGAGGCCGGCTGGAGCTGGGCCAAAGGCGGGGCCCATGCGGGCGCGGAGCGACCCGGTCGTCTCTCCCGATCCGATCGGGATCGAGGCAGGGCGGCGGTGGCGCTGGGAGACTCCGGCGACGGGGATGGCCGGAGCCGCGGCGGGCGGCGCCGGATCTGAAAGCAGGCGGCGGTGGCGGTCCTCCTCGGGCTCGGATCGAGGCCAGAGGAGTCCGGGACGGCGGCGGGGAGGCGTTCGGGCGCCGGGGCGTGCCGCGGCGAGCGAAGGCGGCTGCCGGCGATGGCGGTGGCGGTCGGTGGCAGGCGCGCGGAGGAACGAGTGCTCGGGCGGCGGGGGGTTCTGGCCCGGGCGGGCCGGCTCTGGGCGCCGCGGGCCCGCGCGGTGGAGAGAGGCGGCGGCGCTGACGTGGCACGCCGTGGTTGGTCGCGGCGGGCGGCGCGGACATGTCCGTCGGCGGGGAAGAAATGTCCGGCGGCGCGGATCTTAGAATTTTTAGGGTTAGGGGAAGAATGAACCGCAAATTTCGGAGAGGGGGTGCTCTTTTATAGGTAGAGGGAGCTAGGAGAGTCCAAATGAGGTGCGGTTTTCGGCCACGCGATCGTGATCGAACGACCGAGATGATGGAGCAGAGTTAGGTGGGTTTTGGGCCAAAATGGAAGGGTGTTGGGCTGCAACACACACGAGGCCTTTTTGGTCCCTCGGTTAACCGTTGGAGTATCAAACGAAGTCCAAATGGTACGAAACTTGACAGGCGGTCTACCGGTAGTAAACCAAGGCCGCTTGGCAAGTCTCGGTCCAATCCGGAAATGTTTAATCCCCACACAAGAAAGAAAGGTAGAAATGACCACCGGAGGAGAACAGAACGCCGGAATGCAAAACGGACAACGGGGAAAAAAGCTCGGATGCATGAGACGAACGCGCATGCAAATGAAATGCACATGATGACATGATATACAATGCATGACACACAAGCAATGACAAGGCAACAACAGCGAATAACTGGACGACACCTGGCACATCGGTCTCGGGGCGTTACAACACTCCACCACTACGAGAGGATCTCGTCCCGAGATCTAGAATGGCACCGGAGGGAAAACGGAGGAGAAAGAGAAGAGGTAAATTAAGTTGCTTCTTTGACCAATGAGTGAAACCAAGAACCTTGCGAGGTTGAACAAATTCGAGCAAAGAATACAACGAAGGTGAACTAGGTCGAAAACACTCCGTTAGAAAAGAGGGACAAAGAGCATTGCGAAAAAAAACCTTGAGGTTGAAGGGCAAGATATTTATTGAAAACACTCCGGTTAAAGAAGGGGATCAAGGAAAACCAAAATTCGGGCAGCACTCCGGTTGAAAAGAAATGGAATTGAATAATAACTTGATAAGATGAGAAGATACTTGATGAAATCACAATACACTGCCTCCGTAACTATTGAATGAATTGAAACAAGGGATAAGAAAGATCTCGGACAGCACTCCGGTTTAAAAGAGATGAAAAACTTGGTAAAATGAAAGAGCTCGAGCAAAAGGGGACACAACACTCTGGTTAAAAGGATAAGCACGATCAAAACATGGTCCTGACAATCCGAGAAGATGGGTTGAGGAGAGCAACATCACAATGCCTCCGGAACAAAGGGAAACAAGATCTTGAGAGAGCACGGTTACAACAAATGTTAGAACGGATTTGTTGGATTAACAACAAGAAAAGAACAAGGTTGTAGTGGGCTTATGGAGACCATCTCAAACTTTATGAGGTGAAAATTCTGCCACTAACGAAAACAAAAGATTGGATTGATATGAACTAGGAGGCGAGAAACTTATTTCACCGGGAGGATAAATGAAAACTTGGATCATTTATAAGCACCATAATAACAACAATCCTTAGGGAAGGCTTTAGATGAAATATAACCCAAGATAATTCCAATGAAGAAAATGATGGATTTAAAAATGTCTCATTCTTGACAGCATGTGAATCATGAAAACATGAACTCAAATTATCAAGAATGACATAATACCACCTCGAATGATAAGATAGACAGAAATGCACTCCGGATAGCAAGATGAAGAATGCTTGAGCTCCTTAGAAAAGAATCTTGATGAACACTTCGAGAAGGAATTTAAATCCTTCATGAACGAACATGTAGAACCTCCAAGAAGAACACCGGTAACGAAAGGATAACGAGAAGAAAGAGAAGTTGAAAAACACAAGGTGAAACCTTGTAATGATTTAGATGGATCTCCGTGATAATTAGATCTTGGAACTCCGGGAAAGAAAAGATAAGGCATCTCAAACTGAGAATATGACATGATGAACCACTCCGGAAAAAAGAAATTACTCATCCGGATGAAACAAGAATAAGAATTACATTATGCTCGTCCTTCATCAATTAAATTGATGACAACCAACGGATTTGGCACACTACTTATTCTCGTATCAAGGATTAAGAGAGATATAACATAATCTTGAGAACGTCTTCAAGGAACCACCGGTAGGATTGGAACAACAAATGAATTGATATGATGAACAAGGAAGAGAGATCTTGAAAGAACCACCGTAAGAATTGAAAATGCTCGAAGTAGGGGTGCATCACCGGTAAGAATTAGCAAATGAACGAAGGTGCTTGAGACAAACTAGATACATGAGAATGAAGAGATCAAGAACTGACTAGAGGATATTCGATTGATGCATCGGCAAGATAGGAGAATGATAACTGACAGCTGAGAATGAATAAACCTGAATTGATGGACTCCGGATAACACACTGAGAAGACTCTTGAATATCTCCTGATGGGTGAAAAAGATTCTCACAATCGAAAACAATTATGAGAGGATGGCAACAAGCTAGCACCATGAATCTTGAAGAGAATAGAGCAAGATTAAAAAGAAACTCTTCTTCGGTCTTCAAATGTTGAGAATGACGACGACAAAACACCACCATGAATAATTTAGACACTCCGAAAGAATCAAAAACGAAGAGGTTGAGCCAACTATGAAAAGAATTTGAAAGATCTTGGAGAAATACATTTGACTGATGATAATTCATTCTTACGTCAAACTTCAAAAAGAATTTGATGATAGCTCCGGGGAGATTAGAAGAGTCAGGTAAGACCCTGGGAAAAGACCTGTGGGTCAGGGCCCACTCAAAAGTTACACCGTTGAAATGATTTAAAAGAGAGGATTGCTCCGGTTGAATTAAATGGCTTGAGTAAGATAGGACCTCGAAATAGCTTGAACGGATGCAAAGTGAAAGCAAAAATCTTCGAAATATCTTGAGCACTCCGGAATAAATGAATAGCGAGAAATGATGAATATGATGAGCAACGGTATGATAAAGCTTCTGAAACGAGGAAAGGATATGATCAACACCAAAGGCTTGACTTGAATCCACCGGAGAAGATAAAAGAACAAAGAATGATAACTTGAAGCTCCGTTACGATCTTCATGAGAATCACCGGATAAGAATATTGACGGAAAAGGAATGGAGAAGCTTCCCATCAATAAAAGGATACTTGAATAAGAAATCTGAGTCCTCGAAGAAGAAGGGTGGGTGGGTGGGAAAAACAAAGACCACTTGGAACGGATGAAACAAGCACCGTTGAGAAGAAATGATAACAGATCTTGTGAATATTGAAGTGATCGGATCCACTTGAAGAGAAACACGCCGTTGAAAAGAAATTTAGATGACAAGCTCGATGACCGAGAAGGATTAGTATTCACATCGGAGTATGAGAACACCATTAGGGGAAGGTATGGAATCAACATTTGACTTCGAAGCAACTCGAATACCACAACTCAAAACAAAAACAAAGGATTGGCTTGCAGAATAAGCCGGAACAAACATATGATAGAGATTTCGTCCGAAGTTTTCGTGGTGGGGCCTACACGGGCTCGATCGTACAGCACCATCATGTACAAGGCAGTGCACAAGACATACGAAGCGTCCCCGAGTCGGCATAGCCAAGGACTCTTTAAGACACAACGAGACCACTGTAAAACCGACCGTGAATAGGCGGACCACTAGACGTCGAACCCCAATTTCATATCATACATCTGTCGGAAAGAAATCCTAAGAGCTACTAGAATTCCCACCTATGAAACTCCCGAACCTTTCCGGTTATGCAATCAGGTGTTGGGGATACAGGGGAAGCATAATATCTCACCCAAACTAGCAAATCCTATATCCAGCTGTATACATCCTTCAACACATAACCAAGAAACCTTCGGAAATCATCTACCTCAACCTTCGAAAAGCATCCGTTATACGAGTTATGGCGATACTCCCGAACTCCCGCCCCAGTACTGGGTGGCGTCGAGGTTATCTCACCATCGAACTGCATAAAAGAGATTTTCGATGTCGGCGAACTAAACTCAGGTATTCCAGAACTGCAATGATAAAATTGTGACGAAAACACCTCGGAGCTCAACTCCCCGGGACACTGCCGCAACCCCTAAATGACAGGAGGCACCAAGAACAATGTTCTCGTCACAAAACCATCGGAACGATTCCAAGATATCCGCGTGATCCTAAAAATTTTTTTAGTGAAATTTGAGAAGAGAAGAGTCAAAACTCTACGTCAGGATGCCTTATCAGAGCGATGAGGACACTGGGAAGTAAAAAGAATTCCTAAACTCTCCGATATATAATTCCTAAAAGACTCAAAGCATTTTTCTAGACACAACTCGGCCGCTAAAACCGATCAAGCAATAGGGCTCCTAAGGTCGGGGAAGGCTCTGATACCAACTTGTAACGCCCTCGATGCGGTTATATCTCCCACGTGTCGAAGCACGACTTAGAGGCATAACCGCATTGAAAGCAATGTCGCAAGTGAGGTAATCTTCGCAAACAACCCATGTAATACATAAGGGAAAGACATACATAGTTGGCTTACAATCGCCACTTCACACAACTACATGAATAAACATTACATCAATCAATACACTCATGGTCCGACTACGGAACCAAAATAAAAGAAGAACCCCAAATGCGACACGGTCCCCGATCGACCCCAACTGGGCTCCACTACTGATCAACTAGAACAAAACAATCACAAAGGACAAGGTCTTCATCGAGCTCCTCCTGAGCTTGGTAGCGTCGTCTGCACGGACTCATCGGCACCTGCAAGCTGGTTTTGGAAGTATCTGTGAGCCACAGGGACTCAGCAATCTCGCACCCTCGCGATCAAGACTATTTAAGCTTATGGGTAAGTTAAAAGGTATGAGGTGGAGCTGCAGCAAGCGACTAGCTTATATGGTGGCTAACATACGCAAATGAGAGCGAGAGGAGAAGGCAAAGCACGGTCGATAAAAGTATGATCAAGAAGTGATCCTATAGCAACCTACGTCACGCATAACTCCAACAACCGTGTTCACTTCCCGGACTCCGCCGGAAAGAGACCATCACGGTTACACATGCTGTTGATTCATTTTAATTAAGGTCAACTTCAGGTTTTCTACAACCGGACGTTAACAAATTCCCATCTGCCCATAACCGCGGGCACGGCTTTCGAAAGTTCAAATCCCTGCAGGGGTGTCCCAACTTAGCCCATCACAAGCTCTCACGGTCAACGAAGGAATAGACCTCCACCCGAGAGGTTCCGATCAGACTCGGTATCCCGGTACAACAAGACATTTCGACAGGGTAAAACTAAACCAGCAACACCGCCCGAATGTGCCGACAAATCCCGATAGGAGCTGCACATATCTCTTTCTCAGGGCACACTCAGATGAGCCAGACGTCGGGTAAGCCAGCCCAGAGTTGCCCCTGGTAGCCTCGGACATCGCTTAGTTGGACCAACACTCAGAGAAGCACTGGCCCGGGGGGGTTAAAATAAAGATGACCCTCGGGCTCACGAAAACCCAAGGGAAGGTGGTAGGTTGTTAGTGCAAATGGTAAAACCAATGTTGGGCATTGCTGGAAGAGCTTTACTTAAGGCGAACTGTCAAGGGGTTCCCATTATAGCCCAACCGCGTAAGGGACGCAAAATCTGGGAACATAACACCGATATGACGGAAACGAGGGCGGCAAGAGTGGAACAAAACACCAGGCATAAGGCCGAGCCTTCCACCCTTTACCAAGTATATAGGTGCATTAATTAAATAAGATATATAGTGATATCCCAACAAGTAAACAATGTTCCAGCAAGGAACGATCTCCATGTTCCAACAGGGAACAAACTTCAATCTTCACCTGCAACTAACAACGCTATAAGAGGGGCTGAGCAAAGCGGTAACATAGCCAATCAACGGTTTGCTAGGACATGGTGGGTTAGAGGTTTGACATGGCAATTTGGGAGGCTGACAAGCAAATGGTAGGCATCATAGCATTGGCATAGCAAAAGAGCGAGCAAACTAGCATAGAAAAGATAGTAGTGATTTCGAGGGTATGATCATCTTGCCTGAAATCCTGCAAGGAAGAGGAACGAGTCCATGAAGAATACAAACGAACGTAGTCGAACGGATCCTCACAACACGACGTTATCGGAACCAACCCGAAGAAGCAACACCGGAAAGAAGCAAACGACATAGTAAACAACCACCACAAAGACATGGCATGATGCACAAACAAGTATGATGCTTGTCCAATTTAATGAAGCATGACATGGCAAAGTGCACAAACAATCCTACAAATTAAGTGGAGCTCAATATGCATCGGGATGCATATTGACAAAACACCACATCAATTATTTAGTTCTCTCTTGTTTATGTACCCCAACAAAATTAAATGTTGATTAACATGGCAAGAGGTGAAGCATGACGAAACTACCTACTCTAGGCAAGTTTAAATGAGGCAGGAACAACAACCAACAAGTCCGGAAACTCCTCATGTGCATATTTTAAGGTTTGCTACTGTTCTGCCCTAAACACAATTTTAGAGTTGTTAAACATGCAAGATGAAAGCACCATGTTAAACTAGGCATTTTTCTACCCCAATTACATATAAAGATTATTTAAATCAGAGCTACGGTTATTTAGTTATGAATTAAATCATTTTAACATGGCATAGGAGCAAAATTAAACAAACATCATTTTAGACATTTCAAACATAGATGAAAGTTGGATATTATTAATCTACACAAAATTCTGAGCAAGTTTCATATATAAAACATTTTAATCCGATGCACGGTTAGTGAGTTATTAAATGCATGAAGAACAGGGACTTTTCTGCAAAACTGACAGGCTCCTGGAAATTAGATAAAATCGCCCAGAACTGAAAAAAACGATGCGGGCCGAATCTGGGCAAGCCCAACAGCAGGACAAAAAACAGGAGGCGTTGGGGAGTGTGAGGCCTCACCCAGGTGGGCTTCGGCCCGGACGTGGAGAGGAGAAGGCAGGCCGGTGGAGGAGAGAGGCAGGCCGCGGATCTGGAGGTGGGCTTGGCGCTGCGCTGGCCGGGAAGCTGGGCCGGCCCACGAAGGAGGAGGAGGCAGGCCGAACGAGGCCAGCTGGAGCTGGGCTAAAGGCGGGGCCCATGCGGGCGCGGAGCGACCCGGTCGTCTCTCCCGATCCGATCGGGATCGAGGCAGGGCGGCGGTGGCGCTGGGAGGCTCCGGCGACGGGGATGGCCGGAGCCGCGGCGGGCGGCGCCGGATCTGAAACCAGGCGGCGGTGGCGGTCCTCCTCGGGCTCGGATCGAGGCCGGAGGAGTCCGGGATGGCGGCAGGGAGGCGTTCGGGCACCGGGGCACGCCGCGGCGAGCGAAGGCGGCTGCCGGCGATGGCGGTGGCGGTGGCGGTCGGTGGCAAGCGCGCGGAGGAACGAGCGCTCGGGCGGCGGGGGGTTTTGGCCCGGGCGGGCCGGCTCTGGGCGCCGCGGGCCCGCGCGGTGGAGAGAGGCGGCGGCGCTGACGTGGCACGCCGTGGTTGGTCGTGGCGGGCGGCGCGGACATGTCCGTCGGCGGGGAAGAAATGTCCGACGGCGCGGATCTGAGAATTTTTAGGGTTAGGGGAAGAATGAACCACGAATTTCGGAGAGGGGGTGCTCTTTTATAGGTAGAGGGAGCTAGGAGAGTCCAAATGAGGTGCGGTTTTCGGCCACGCGATCGTGATCGAACGACCGAGGTGATGGAGCAGAGTTAGGTGGGTTTTGGGCCAAAATGGAAGGGTGTTGGGCTGCAACACACACGAGGCCTTTTCGGTCCCTCGGTTAACCGTTGGAGTATCAAACGAAGTCCAAATGGTACGAAACTTGACAGGCGGTCTACCGGTAGTAAACCAAGGCCGCTTGGCAAGTCTCGGTCCAATTCGGAAATGTTTAATCCCCACACAAGAAAGAAAGGTAGAAATGACCACCGGAGGAGAATGGAACGCCGGAATGCAAAACGGACAACGGGGAAAAAAGCTCGGATGCATGAGACGAACACGCATGCAAATGAAATGCACATGATGACATGATATACAATGCATGACACGCCACACATCCCACTAATGGTGGTGGATGCCAATGCTTATATGGAGCAGGGTTGGTGTCGGTAATTTTTAGTTGGCACCTCGCACTCTGCATATATGCCGGTTCCATCAGTACATTTGTGCAGTTCCACCAAAATGCAGCTGAATAACCCTGTTTGCACAGATAATGAAAAGGTGTGATTACATTATAGTGGCACTAGTTGATGAAACATACACTAATAAATAGAAGAAAATATTGCGATAGTATCATAGTATGCCATGTTGCGAGGGCGAGATGGGCCCTGCGACGCCTCATACGGTACGCCTCATACTGGAAATCGAACCAAGTCTCCCCGATACACCTTCTGCCAGTGATGAACATCAGTGTACAAATGTAGTACATGGAGGGGCCTTGAGACATTCCAATCTCTATTTTTGTGCAGATCAACTAAATTTAAGCACCCCAGTTTGCAGAAACGCTTAAACATTAACAATGGGACTAGTTGATGAAACATATACTAACAAAGAGAAGCACTTTCTTTATCTACATTGGAAATGAAATGATAGAGAGGAAACTCGCTCTATTTTAACTATATTATTACTTCATTTTATCAGTGGCACTAGGGTCGAGCAGGTGGCAAACGAGGTGTACCGTGCGTCGCAAGGATGGAGGTCGGGGGTGCTTAGACTGGGATGCTGAATTTGGCTCTTTCGTTCCCTATCTTCCCCTCTGATGTTTCTGTGGTAGCATTTGGGTTGTAATCCAAACTTGGTCAAGCTGGTGATGCGTCCCCCTACCAGCCTAGCTTATGTGGCGAACTTGTCTCCTGCTAGTACTCAGTCCATTCTAGTAGTAGCTGGATAACTTCCCATTTACACTGAGATGTTGTCGGATAATGGTTCTCTATGGTTGGATTTCTTTAATGAAATCGGAGGAAGCCCCCTCTTTCAATATATAAAAAAATAGTGCCACTAGCGGTGCCAAAACATTGCCTCAAATCGATAGTGCCACTAGATTAAGGTGCAAAATAATAACATTACTGCTTTATCATGGCAGTGCCAAAACAGTAGCACAAGAGCAGACTCAACATGTAGGATCTTTAGCAAATGGTCAGACCAAAAAGGAACATACCTCGTGATGGGAACCATGTCTGCAGTCAACGCCATCGTAGAAGGGATGACACCAGTCACTAACATGGATGATTCAATTCATGGGACCTTTTGGTGTAGTTCACCTACAATGAAGCAATGTCCCATGAGCTAGAAGCTTCTTTTTTTAAGAAAAGGGCTCCAACTCTGGTTCCATTTCCATCAAAAAACGAAACCCACAGAGCTTCTTCTTCATTAGTTGCAATAAAATTGAGCAACATCAAGGTTGGTTGTGAAGCTCCTGGAATGTTCAACTATAATTTGGATATCATTTGTCCAGTTGAACTAAGATCAGGCGTGAAATGTATGTCTCTGTTTGCACAAAAAAAGTGTAAAGGAGGGTGACAAACAAGTGATGAAACATACATCAAATGAAAAGAAGCATGTTGCTTATCTGAATGGCAATCCTACAAGGACAGTAGCAATTTCTAAAGCAGCAGCATTGCTAGATATTAGTGTGGGCATTAGGATTAACTATGACAACCGTTAAATACGACATTACTTTAATGGTGCCATTGCTTCATTTTACCAGCAACATTGGTTTGACGTGGCCTTACTTTTAGCAGTGTGACTGCTACATTTTACCAGTGGCATTACAAAAGAGTGGCTCGGGGAAACAAACATCAGAACAGGATATCTGGGTTGGTCCCATTTTTGTTCGGTATAGCCACCTTATACTGTGTGACACTAGCAAATCTAGTGTTGGACTTACTCTATTGACTTGTCCCCCAATCCCCACTTTCTTTCCTTTTTCAACCAATAGATCAGGTTTATATTGAGTTTGTACTGCGTTTCCCTTTATTTCCCTATTAGACCTAGAGACCAGTTGGATAGTCAGTCTTTGCTACTTTTCGCCCCCATTATTTCCTCTTTCGACCAAGTCCTAGATTCAGGTAACAAATCTACCCCCACCCCCTTTCTTCCTTGTTTGAACCAAGTAGTACTAGATTCGAGTGCATGAAGTAGTTTTACCTCTTAACCGTAAATATTTAGGTGGCTTTCGAACAGCCGATCGATCCTACTCCCTCCGTTCCAAGATAGATGACTCAACTTTGTACTAACTTTAGTACAAAGTTAATACAAAGTTTGGTCGTCTATTTTGGAATGGGGGGAGTATCTACGAGGGGGCCAGGAAAATAGTAAAAGATACAAATGCAGCGACGTCAGGAGCGCGGGAAGTAGAGCAAGGCCGGTTTCAAAGGAAGTTATACCTGAGGGTCACCGGGATGTCGCTAGGTGGGCGGCGGGAGGTCAGATCTTCCCACACTATGGCAACGAGGGAGAAGGGGTCGGAGGCCCTCCCTAGCCAGCGGTGCTTCAGAGAGAACGGCAAGGCACGCTGATCGGGATGAGCCAGCAGTGGGTAAGAGCCGTCGCCAAGGACGACTGCCTGAATGTTGCACCTTCTCACCTTCCCTGGCGGAGAGGATCCAGCTGGATCTGTGACCAGCGGTGAGCAGAGAGAGAGAGTGTGTGGCCACCGCTGTCATGTTTAGATCTGGAGAGGACGAGACAGTGTGAAGATAGCAACACTAGCAAGCAAGCACGGAGGCTCCTGCCTATATATAGTGGAGTACTACTAGTTATCTTTTATCTACCGGAGCCGGCTTGACCTCGTCAATGACTATCTTCATGCATGTGCCCCGGAGGCGCAGTTGTCGTCATTTTGATCTGAAGCACCGTGTTATAACATGACAAGAAACCATAACCTCACTGCCCAAAAGGAGACAACATGAATCCCGACGGACAAACTAGACAAGGATCAAAGCTCAAATTAAAGATAAACTCATAGAAAAGGGGTGTCGGTGTCAAAACCGGCGGATCTCGGGTAGGGGGTCCCGAACTATGCGTCTAGGATCGATGGTAACAGGAGACGGGGGACACGATGTTTACCCAGGTTTGGGCCCTCTCTATGGAGGTAATACCCTACATCCTGCTTGATTGATCTTGATGAATATGAGTGTTACAAGAGTTGATCTACCACGAGATCGTAATGGCTAAACCCTAGAAGCCTAGCATGTATGACTATGGTAATGAATATATCCTTTCCGGACTAACCCCTCTGGTTTATATAGACACCGAGGGAATCTAGGGTTTACATAGAGTCGGTTACATAAGAAGGAATCTTCATAGTCGGTCGCCTAGCTTGCCTCCCACGCCAAGTAGAGTCCAAGCCGGACATGGGTACAGTCTTCGGCATTCATGTCTTCACAGCCCATCAGTCTGGCCCATGGATAACAGGTCGGACGCCCGAGGACCCCTTAGTCCAGGACTCCCTTAGTAGCCCCTGAACCTGGCTTCAATGACGAGGAGTCAGGCGCGCAGATTGTCTTCGGCATTGCAAGGCGGGTTCCCTTCTATCTGAACCTCAAGATAGTCTTCGGATGCGAGGATAATATCCGGACCTGTCACACACACCATACACAACCACAGAGAGAATATATTCTTACACGAGTTCCATCCGCTGACAACTTTTTCGTAGCACGATATTACGTCTAACCGACCATAATTCCAAACTGCTTTCATGTTTCGACGCCCCATGTCCCGAGGCGCGGTTGCCATTGGAATGTCTTGTCAAAGTAGAGATCGTGTCCCCTTATCACGGGATTCTCATCAATGCGGGCATGGGTAACCCAACCGTGCCATTTATACAGCCCTTGGGAATAGGCGAATCTTAAGGCGTGTGAGGATGCGTTTAATATTCGTTGCCTTTATAAGGGGATAAGGATTCCCTCTTCCTCTCTCACGCCCTCTCTCTGTCTCCGCCTTTCCAATCTCGAGCTCCAGCGCCCAAGTTCTCATCTCCTTTCCACCCAAGCAACCATGTCCGGATCCGGAGGTCAAGGTAAGTGGATGGTCTCCTCCGTCAAGGAGGAGAACATTACGGAGCTTCGGGCGGTCGGATACTTGGCGAAGGAGATCACTCACCGCCTGTCTACCGAGGGACAAGTCATCCCCACACCGAAGCCCACCGAGAGGGTAGTGTTCATCCCCCATTTCTTCCACGGTCTCGGGTTTCCCCTCCACCCTTTCGTCCGTGGGCTGATGTATTATTACGGGATAGATTTCCATGATCTGTCCCCGAATTCCTTCCTCAACATCTCGGCATTTATCATCATGTGTGAGGCCTTCCTCCGCATCCAACCCCACTTCGGGCTGTGGCTCAAAGTCTTTAACGTGAAGCCGAAGGTGGTGGATGGCCAGCACGTGGAGTGTGGAGGAGCCATGGTGAGCAAGTTGTCTAGTGTCTCCTGGCCCAAAGGTACTTTTGTGGACACGGTAAAGGAGTGGCAGAAGCAGTGGTTCTACATCACAGAACCTCGCGGCACCACCTGGCCCGCTGCTGCCGTATTCCGCTCTGGCGCTCCCATGCGACTCACCTCCTGGGTCGAGAATAGTCCGGACTAGGGTTCCCCTGACGAGGTGATACCGCTGCAGACACGTGCTCAAAGCATGTTAACCAAGAACATCAAGCTCGTTGATGTGATCCAGGTGATGCTAGTTCGCCGGATCCTTCCCTGCCAGTGCCGAAGCCATCCTCTGTGGGAGTTCAACCCGAAGAAGCACCAGACCCTGGTGAGGCTCTTCGAGACTACTCACGAAGGTGCATGGAAGTTGCTCTTTAAGGGCAATGAGAAACCGCCGGCCGCAGATTCAGATCGCGGGCACAACGCTAAACACCTCGCTAGTGTGGTATGTCTTTTTTGATGCATTCTCCACTTGTTTGCTTCAAGGATGATGCCTGAGCTTTTATTGTTACTTTTTCAGGACTGGATGGAGAGGGCGAAGCGGATCCAGTGTTTGGCTCCGCTGCCTGAAGAACCGGTCATCCCACGTCTAGCGAAGATGTTGGTGCCGGCGCCTTATAAGGCGCCAGAGAAGAAGGCCAGGAAGAAGGCCAAGGGGGCCAAGAGTGGCCCCCGTTGCAAGGGCACTTCGGACATGGCGTACGAAGACGACGAAGCTCATTTCTCTGTCCCTGAGGATAATGGCGAGGAAGAGGAGGAGGAGGAAAACAATCCTCCCCCTGAGGAGAGGAAGAAGAAGAGGGCGGCTTCGGCGCATCCGGAGGCGGAAACGCCTAAGAAGGGGAAGGGCGCCCCAGCGATCAACACCGCGTGGGACGTTGACAGCAGTCCGAAACGATGCCCCTGCACAAAGCACCAAGCTGCATCGTAAGTGACATGGCTCGCTCATGCGCGCATCCGGCCCTTTTATTATCTTGACATAGTTAATTGTACTATTGCAGTCTGGCCCGCGACCTTATCCAGCGATCCTCATTTGGAGGTTCGTTGGCTCTGTCGGAGATGGCGAGCATGTCGCCACCGTCTGCTTATTCCTCCGGGGCCAGGGATGACACTGAAGTGTTATCCCGGAGGACCGCTCCGAACCGGGGAGGAGTCCAGGACACGGTTCGGGAGGCGCCACAAGGTGAGACCTCCACTGCCGGACACATGGAGGAGCCCATCCCCATGGAGACTAGCGAAGAGGGCCGCATCCAGTTTGGCCCTCAGCCGAATACAATTTCGGAGGCCCATATGGCTCCGGAGTCGGGCGAGCAGCCCCCTTTGAAGGAGGGGGTGCGCCGCTTCCACCGGTGGCCCTTGTCCATCCAGGGGCGCCGGATAACCTGATGGAGGCGCTTCGAGGCGCCTCTGTCATGGACGAGCATCGTGTCCTTATGGGTGCAGTGATCGAGAAGATTCAGTCCACCAAGAGTGGACTGAATGAAGCCTGTAGAAGCCTGTTGACAGGTTTCGATGTAAGAAAGAGAAAAACACCGTGTAGACAGTAGCCCCTGAGACACTGTCTGGTGTTCGGCAAGAAGAACCGGACAGAGGATCAATCTTTTGTTATAGGAGACTAACGTAATATGGATGGATAAGCAGGCTTCGTTGTTGGCCACAACCTCGCATGTTGCTGAAGTCTCTGAGCTGAGGCAGAGCCTGGAGCGGACCGAGAGCGAGCTCGGCGAGGTTAGGGTTTGGCTCCAGGAGAAGCTAGGTGAGTGACGACTTGCTGTGTGTTCGGAAGGAGTAAGCGTTGTATATTGACCGCGGTGTCGTAATATGTGCAGGAGCCGTGACCGAGGTCGAGGCCCTGAAGAAGGCCTTGGGCGAGGCCGAGGAGAAGGTTGTCCAGCAGCAAGCCGTCCGTAAGAAGCTCAAGGCCCGGGCCAAAGAAGTCTAGTGGGAGCTCCAGGATGCAGTGAAAAAATGCGAGGCCTTGGCTCAAGGCTCGTCAGAGTGCGGAGACCGCATGGAATGAGGCCCAGGTCGCCCTCCAGGAGATCCAGGAGGCCAAGAAGATCACGGCGGGTAAGGCATTTAAGATGCAAAGCAAGTATGCGGAGAAGTAGTACCTTTTACTAACCCGGGTTCGGAGTTCCCAAGGATCTTTTGCGGATTTACCATGCAGTATATCAGACGTCGCGGAGTTCTATCGAGCCGAAGGAGGGGGTTCTACGGAGAAGCTATTCTGGTCGCAGTATGTGGCACCAAAGCATCCCATGTCCTTCACCGATCAGCTGAAACAGCTGGTGGAGCTGCATAGGGTGGCCGAACTAGCCATGAAGAATTTGATAATCCGGCTATGGCCAGCCGAAGCTATGCCAAGCAGCTACTTCGGACTCGTGAGGCAGATGGTGAACGCATGTCCTCGGCTGGACGTCGTCAAGTGCTCGGCCTGCATTGAAGGTGCACGCATGGCCTTCGTCCGTTGCAAGATGTGGTGGGCGAAGATGGACGCTGTCGAGGTGACTAGAGGGCCACCGGAGGGAAAGGAGCACTGCACAACCGAATGGTATTTTGTAGATTTCCTGGAGGGGTCTCGCCTTGCGGCAGCACAATGTTTGCAGGATGTTGTATTTGAATAAATGTATTCACGTTGCCTTTGCCTTTTATTATAAAAAAACAAAGCCTGTTTTGTGATGTAATTTTGTTATGCTTTAATTGTTTCCTCCTGTGCGGCCGTGTTGTATGTAATCTGAGGGTTGGCCAGTCGTCGGCTTCTGCCCTCACATAGGTAGTACAGAGGTGTTCAGGATGGAATCTAAACAATCTTGATCCAATTATATGGTCCTTGAAGGAGGTGTTTAGTGCAACGAACAAGGCAATCAGACTATACGTCTTAAACACCCACATTAGACATAGGAGTTTTATAATAAAGCATGGGCGCAGCCCCTGGTTCAAGCCAGGGTGCTGTCAGCATGTGATCGGGAAGTGCCGATATTTCGCATAATGCGGAAAAAAATCTCCAACGATTTGTAGCCCTCGAACAGCTGATTGGCTCTCGCCGTATCATGACAGCCAGTTTTCGGCTTTCTCTACTAAGGTTCTCATCTGGTCAAGGCTAGGGCACAATCGCAGTAGTTCTCCCTTTACTACCCTAGGCGATTTAGCGGAATGTAGGGTAGCAAGCACAGGAGCCGGGCAACCCAACTATTGACCAAAGACATGATTCAGAGACAATGTATATAATGCTAAATTCGGGGTGCCGAACTTATATTTAAGTATTGTTCGGACTTTGTTGCCGTATCGTGGGGTGATGGGGAGCCCCTGGCAAATATGAAACGTACCAGAGTGTACGGTTGCTAGGAAATAAGTAATTTAAAGGAAGACAGAGGGAGAACAGAGATAGGATCTGGGGCCCTTGAACTTGGATCATGAACTATTTCCATTATAGTTGGGTTAATGTGTCCAAGCGCATTGGTACAAAATAATGCAATAAGCAACCGACTATTTGACATGCCGCGACCAAAGGCGAGCTGCGTGTGGGTCCTGAAAACGGATAGAGTAATCCTTTAGTTAGCCTCTAGGGCTTCCCATGTATGCTTGTGCTCCGTGTCAATCCGATGTGTTTATCCTTTGACAGGACTATTAATCAGGCCGTCGAGGGAGGCCCGCATAAGAGAAACCTCAAAAAAGGGAAAAGGAGATAGTAAAGTTATATGTGTGTCCGGGATCGGTCTAACCGAACTATAGATCCCAGGTTGGCTTGTGCCTCCGTCGATGTCCATGGAATTTTGAGTGCGTAATTATGTACGCGTGGTACGAATGCCACTACTTCATTGGGACTAGGACGGAGGCCGAATTGCTAATCAAGCTCTGAATGAGCCGCGCTGTCCTGTTGTAGTGTAGTCCGGAACCTCTTAATGGTGTCCGGGGGCTCGGCAGCCGTACTATGGTGCTGCTTGAGAACGCCGCTCTGTACCTCTGCTGCTTGGGCGGCGGCATGCTCCTCTGTTCGGAGGGAGCGTTCAATATTGCCATTGACTGTTATGACGCCGCATGGACCGGGCATCTTGAGCTTGAGATAAGCATAGTGTGGTACTGCGTTGAATCTAGCAAACGCGGTTCGTCTGAGCAGTGCGTGGTAACCGCTGCAGAAGGGGACGATATCGAACATTAACTCTTCGCTTCAGAAGTTGTCCGGAGAACCGAAGACCACCTCCAGTGTGATTGAGCCCATACAGCGGGCCTCTACGCCCGGTATGACTCCTTTAGAGGTAGTCTTTGTTGGGTTGATTCGTGAGGGGTTAATGCCCATCTTCCGCACTATGTCCTGATAAAGCAGGTTGAGGCTGCTACCACCGTCCATCAGGACACATGTTAGGTGAAACTCGTCAATAATTGGGTCGAGGACTAGTGCGGCTGAACCGCCATGGCAGATACTAGTTGGGTGATATCGACAATCGAAGGTGATCGGGAATGATGACCACGGATTGAATTTTGGGGCCACTGGATCTACCGTGTAGACGTCCCTAAGTGCTCGCTTGTGCTCCCTTTTGGGGATGTGTGTAGCGTATATCATGTTCACCATTTTGACTTGAGGGGGAAATTTCTTATGCCCCCCGGTGTTCGGCTACCGGGGCTCTTCGTCCTCGTCCTCACGTTGTGATCCCTTTTCTTTGTTTTCGGCATTTAACTTGCCAGCCTGTTTGAAAACCCAACAATCTCTGTTGGTGTGATTGGCTTGTTTATCTGGGGTACCATGTATCTAGCATGGACAATCGAGTATGCGATCCATGCTGGATGGTCCCTCACTATTCCTTTTGTAGGGCTTCTTTCGCTGGCCGGACTTGGAGCCGCTGAATCCGGCGTTAACGGTGGTGTCATCGGTGTTGTCGCCATTGCTTCGGCGTTTGTGTTTATTGCGCCGGAGCTTGTCGGAGTTGTTCTTGGCCTCGGAGGAGCCTGCCTCGCTGGCTGTATTTTTGCTACGAGCCAACCAGTTGTCCTCACCCGCGCAAAAGCGGGTCATGAGTGTTGTAAGGGCTGCCATGGACTTCGGCTTTTCTTGGACAAGGTGGCGTGCTAGCCAATTGTCACGAATGCTATGTTTAAAGGCCGCTAGGGCTTCGGCATTCGGACAGTCAACGATCTGGTTCTTTTTGGTTAGGAACCTAGTCCAGAATTTTCTGGCTGATTCTCCAGGTTGTTGAACTATGTGGCTTAAGTCATCGGCATCGGGTGGCTGGACATATGTACCTTGGAAGTTGTCAAGGAAGGCCTCTTCCAATTCCTCCCAGCTGCCGATGGAATTCTTGGGCAGGCTATTTAGCCAGTGTCGAGCTGGCCCTTTGAGTTTTAGTGGGAGGTATTTGATGGCGTGGAGGTCGTCTCCACGGGCCATGTGGATGTGGAGGATAAACTCCTCAATCCATACTATAGGATCGGTTGTTCCGTCGTATGATTCAATATTGACGGGCTTGAACCCCTCGGGGAATTTGTGATCTAGCACCTCATCTGTGAAGCAGAGAGGGTGTGCGGAGCCTCTATACCGGGCCGCGTGACAGCGCACCTCCGATGTAGTCCGTCTGCGGTAATCGGCCCGGGTGTGACTAGGTTTGTCACGTCCGAATAGGTAGCCGTCGTCCCGAGTCGGGAAGCGTCCTCATGATCCGTAGATTGATCTGGTGTGTCCTGCTCTACTGTCTAGCTCCTGCCGAAGGTCGTATGTATGGTCCCGAGCTGTTCTGTCCCTGTTTTTGCGAGGCGGTGGGGCAGGCTGTTGTTCGGTCTGGGTTGCCGTTTTATCCCGACTGCGGGGTGGTCGGTCCGGCGCACTATCCTGACCACGTGGTGGTTGGTCCGCATTGCGTGAGGGAGGTATGGGATATGGTGCTTCCTCATCGAACTGAGGTAGCAGTCTGCGCTTTGGGTAACTCTTGGCTGGGCGCTCGAGGCTGTATTCTTCGGCTGCCAGGACATCAGTCCATCTGTCAATGAGCAGGTCTTGATCAACTTGGAGCTGCTGTTGCTTCTTCTTCAGGCTTCTTGCAGTGGCTATTAGCTGGCGCTTGAAGCGCTCCTGCTCGAGGGGTGCCTCAGGCACTATGAAGTCCTCATTGCCAAGGCTCTCATCGTCCTCGAAGACTGGATGATAACTATCGTCATCTGGATCATTGGGCATGGCCTGTTTATCAGGGTTATCTTGCTCGTTGTCTTGTTCCTCCTGTTCGGATGCAACCCCGACAGGGTCTTCATTGTTTTCGGCGTCGCCCGGAGTACTATTTTCTCCGGTGCCAGTGTCGTCATCTTTTGAGCGACGAGGCTTAGAGCAGCGCTTAGGGCGCCGGCGCTTGGACTGTGTCTCAGAAGGTTTATTCGCAACTAGATCTCCTTTGTCCTCATCGCTAGCTTTTTTAGGTGTGTCGACCATGTACACATCGTACGAAGAGGTGGCCGTCCAACATCCAGTAAATGGCAGGTCTTGGCCTTGCTCCTGGTCAGCATCGTCGTCCATACCGTTGATGTCTTCGAAGCCGTAATCAAGCACGTCAGTTAAGTCATCGACGGTGGCAATGAAGTGGGTGGCTGGTGGGAAGAGAAATTTCCCATCATCATCCTCTGGCTCGAACCGAACATAGTTCGGCTGTGAGTCCTTCTCCAAGGACAAATTTTTTAGAGAGTTTAGCACATCACCCGTAACGCCCTTGATGCGGCTATATCTCCCACGTGTCGAATCACGACTTAGAGGCATAACCGCATTGAAAGCAATGTCGCAAGTGAGGTAATCTTCACGACAACCCATGTAATACCATAAGGGAAAGAGATACATAGTTGGCTTACACTCGCCACTTCACACAAATACATGAATAAAGCATTACATCATCTAGATACAGTCAAGGTCCGACTACGGAACCCAAAATAAAAGAAGACTACCCCAAATGCTACACAGATCCCCGATCGACCCCACCTGGGCTCCACTACTGATCAACTAGAACGAAACAACACAAAGGACAAGATCTTCATCGAGCTCCTCCTTGAGCTTGGTTGCGTCACTGCTCGATATCATCAGCACCTGCAAACTGGTTTTGGAAGTATCTGTGAGTCACGGGGACTCAGCAATCTCACACCCTCGCGATCAAGACTATTTAAGCTTATAGGAAGGGTAAAAGGTATGAGGTGGAGCTGCAGCAAGCGACTAGCATATATGGTGGCTAAACATACGCAAATGAGAGCGAGAAGAGAAGGCGCACGGTCGAACAACTATGATCAAGAAGTGATCCTATAACAACCTACGTCAAGCATTACTCCAATACCGTGTTCACTTCCCGGACCCCGCCGAGAAGAGACCATCACGGTTACACACGCGTTTGATGTATTTTAATTTAAGATCAACTTCAGGTTTTCTACAACCAGACATTAACAAATTCCCATCTGCCCATAACCGCGGGCACAACTTTCGAAAGTTCAAATCCCTGCAGGGGTGTCCCAACTTAGCCCATCACAAGCTCTCATGGTCAACGAAGGATATTCCTTCTCCCAAGACAATCCGATCAGACTCGGCATCCCAGTTACAAGACATCCTCGACAATGGTAAAACAAGTCCAGCAAGACCACCCGTTGTGCCGACAAATCCTGATAGGAGCTGCACATATCTCGTTCTCAGGGCACACCGGATAAGCTAAGCGTACGGGAGCCAACGTAACCCAAGTTCCCAAGGGACGGCCCCGCACGGTGCTCTGGGTTGGACCAACACTCAGAGGAGCACTGGCCCGGGGGGGTTAAAATAAAGATGACCGTTGGGCTGGCCGACCCAAGGGAAAGAAAAGGCTAGGTGGCAAAAGGTAAAACCAAGGTTGGGCCTTGCTGGAGGAGTTTTATTCAAGGCGAACTGTCAAGGGGTTCCCATTATAACCCAACCGCGTAAGGAACGCAAAATCCAGGAACATAACACTGATATGACGGAAACTAGGGCGGCAAGAGTGGAACAGAACACCAGGCATAAGGCCGAGCCTTCCACCCTTTACCAAGTATATAGATGCATTAATTAGATAAGAGATATTGTGATATCCCAACAAGTAAACATGTTCCAACAAGGAACAACATCTCCATGTTCCAACAAGGAACAAACTTCAATCTTCACCTGCAACTAACAACGCTATAAGAGGGGCTGAGCAAAGTGGTAACATAGCCAAACAACGGTTTGCTAGGATAAGGTGGGTTAGAGGCTTGGCTTAACAATATGGGAGGCATGATAAGCAAGTGTTAGGTTTCGCAGCATAGGCATAGCAAAAGAGCGAGCAACTAGCAAGCAAAGATAGAAGTGATTTTGAGGGTATGGTCATCTTGCCTGAAATCCCGCAAGGAAGAAGAACGAGTCCATGAAGAAGACAAACAGATGTAGTCGAACGGGTCCTCACAAACGCGACGTTATCGGAACCAACCCGAAGAAGCAACACCGGAAAGAAGCACACAACATAGTAAACAACCAACACATGAACATGGTATGATATGCGGGATGCGGTATGCGGTGCATATGCATGATTTGGACATGAATGATAGAACCTGGCCTCAACATGGAAATCCAAGAGTGCCACTGGAAAGGTGAGTTGATTTCGGTTGAAATCGATAAAGATCACCGGAATCGGATGCACGGTTTGGAAATGACAGGCGCACCGGTTCGCGATTAACAGCAAGTGGCCATCTAAATGCATCAAGATAAATATGCTACAACACTCAAACATAGCAACAAAATACATGGCAGGGATCCACTCATGATGCTTGACAAAAGATGAACACTGAGCTATGGCTAATTCACTCATTAACAGGTTCAAACAAGCATGGCAAAAGTGCAAATGACAACAGGTTACAGACTTAGTGAAATAAACAACATGGCAGAAATTTATTAACAGAAAGCAATGTTTAGAGCACGATAACTATATGCTACAGGAACATTTTATAGCAAAATTAGAGCTCGATTGACTCAAGCTAGGGTGCTCCATAAATGCAAACAAAGACATGGATGGATAGAGCACAACATTATTAACAAAACATCCTTACTGATCATCCTCAAAAGAGGCACGGGTCACTAGGAAACAACATGAACATATGGCATAAAAACAAAAACAGAACAAGGACTTAGTGAAAAACTAAGTCCCTGAAATCAGCATTAGCGATTACGCTACTTTGCATGCTTGTGCTAGTCACCACAAATATCACAAAAATACATGGCAAGCACCCCTGTAAATATGGCATGGCATATAACAAAACACATATAGAGCTCAGGATCATAGCATGCGCACATTAATCATGGCAAAAATGACAAAAGGCCATTTGCTGAAACAGATCTGCCAAATTCATCACATAGCCCTCTTCCAACAGCATTTCGGGCATCAAGATGAGCTCAAATGAAAATGATGCAATGAGATGAAATGATGTACTCGTCGAGACTAACATTTTGATATGCTACACGCACGAATCGGAGCTATGGATGCAGAGTTATGGCATGTCAAAGATAGCAAAATAACTGAGAGAGAGAGGCAAAAGTCAACCGGATCTAGGATTTGCACGCACCCCGAGGTCAGATCCGAGCTCGCCGGATCACTGTTCGCCGGAGAGAGCTGGCGTCGCTGGAGTGGAAGAGGAGCTCGCCGGGGACGTCGGGGGTCGCCGGAGGAGGAGGCGCGGCGAAAGGCGGCGGTCTCGGGCGGTGCTTGCGCGGTAGGTGGCGGCGGCCGGAACTACTGCAGCAGTCGCCGGAGATCGATGGCGGCGGGGTCGCCGGTCGCCGGCGTCGAGGTGCCCGCGGCGGTGGCTCGCCGGCGCAGGAGGAGACGGGGCGGCGCGGCTAAGGACCGGGCGGCGGGGAAGAGGCGCGGGGCGGCGGAGCAGATCTGGGCAGCGGGGGCCGGGTGCAGGCGCCCGCGGGCCGCGGCGGCGGGCGGCGAAGTGGGGCTCCGGGCGGGACAGGTGGCGCGCAGCGATTGGCACCGGCGGTTTCGTCCAGCCGGCAACGGACGTGTCCGGCGCGGCGCGGTGGAAGAGGAGCTAGGTTAGGGGTGTTTGATCCGCGAATTTTTGAGGGGTGCCCTTTTATAGGTAGAGGGATCTAGGAGACTCCAAATGAGGTGCGGTTTGTGGCCATGCGATCATGATCGAACGACCGAGAGGATGGAGGAGGTTTAAGTGGGTTTTGGGCCACTTTGGAGGGGTGTTGAGCTGCAACACACACGAGGTCTTTTCGGTCCCTCGGTTAACCGTTGGAGTATCAAACGAAGTCCAAATGGCACGAAACTTGACAGGCGGTCTACCGGTAGTAAACCAAGGCCGCATGACAAGTCTCGGTCTAATCCGAAAACGTTTAACACCCGCACACGAAAAGAGGTAGAAAGGGACACCGGGTGACATAGGAGCGCCGGATTGCAAAACGGACAACAGGGAAAATGCTCGGATGCATGAGATGAACATGTATGCAAATGAAATGCACATGATGACATAATATGCAATGCATGACACGCAAGCAATGACAAGGCAACAACAACAAATAACTGGAGGACACCTGGCACATCGGTCTCAGGGCGTTACAACACTCCACCACTACGAGAGGATCTCGTCCCGAGATCTAGAATAGTACCAGAGGGAAAAACGGAAGATAAAGAGAAGAGGTAAAGCTAAGTTGCTTCTTTGACAAACGAGTGAAACCACGAGCCTTGCAAGGTTGAGCAAATTTGAAAGAAAGAATACAACGAAGATGAACAAAGTTGAAACACTCCGTTAGAAAAGAGGAACACGGAACCTCACGAGAACCCTGTAGGTTGAAAGACATGAGAAAAATGGTTGCAATGGACAAGATGTACATCCAAGCACTCCGGTAGAAACGAGATGCAAGTCTTGATAAGGCGAAAAGAACTTGAGCAAAATGGCACCACACTCCGGTAAAATGGATATGCATGAAAAGAACATGATCTTGACAAAACACGAAGATGGGTTGAAGAGAGCAGCAACACAATGCCTCCGGAACAAAAGTAAGAATGGAATGAACGAAGGGAAAACAAGATCTTGAGAGAGCACGCTTACAACAAATGCTAGAACAGAGTTGTTGGAAGAACCAACAACGAAAAGAATAAGCTTGAAATGGTCTTATGGAATACATCTCAAAATTATGAGGTGACAACCTGCCACTCACGGGAAAAAGAATTGGATTGGTATGAACAAGGACACAAGAAAGCTTATTTCGCCAGAAGGATGAAAGAAGAACTTGGGACCTTTATAAGCACCATAAATAGTAACAATCCTTAGGGAAGGCTTTAGGTGGAATATAACCCAAGATAACTAAAAAGACGAGATTGATGGATTTAAAATATCTCATCCTTGACGACATGTGAATCATGAAACATGAACTCAAATTACCAAGAATGACATAATACCACCTCCAATTATACGGAAGAAAAAATTGCACTCCGGATAGCAAGATGAAGAATACTTGAGCTCCCTAGAAATGAATCTCGATGAAAACTTCGAGAAGGAATTAAATCCTTGATGAATCACCATGTCGAGCCTTCGTGAAAACTCCGGTAAAAAAGAATGATCAAACGAAATGGAGGATGAAAAGAATAAGGTTGAAGCCTTGCAATGATTTAAATGAATCTCCGTGGTGATGTAATTGCAAGATCTAGGAACTCCGGGAAAAGAAAAGATAAAGCATCTCGAACCAAGAATGTGATATGATGAACCTCCGGAATAAGGAATTAATCATTTGGGTGAATCAAGAATAAGAATTATGTTATGCTCCTCCTTCACCAATTAAATTGATGACGAGCAAACGGATTGCATACAACTTATTCTCGAAGAAAGGATTAGGATAGATACGGCGCCAACTTGAGAAGGTCTTCAACTAACCACCGGTGGAATCGAAATAATGAATGAATTGGTATGATAAAGAAGGAAGAGAAATCTTAAACGAACCACCGTAAGGATTGAAAAAGAACAAATAAAAGAAAACGAATCACCGGGAAGAATTTTCAAATGAACAAAGATGCTTGAGAGAATCTAGATACATGAGAACGAAGGGATCATAAACTGATTAGAGATCACTTGAACGAAGCATCGGTAAGATTTGGTGAACCATAGCTGAAAGCCGAGAATGAATAAATCTTAGATGATGGGCTCCGGATAATCAAACTGAACAGAATCTTGAATTGCTCCGGATAGGTGAAAATAAATTCTCACAACCGAAACAATTATGGGAGGATGGCAGAGAATGGGGCAAGATTTAAAAGAAACTCTTCTTCGGTCTTCAAAATCTGAGAATGACGATGAGAAACACCACCAAATTGTTGAGATACTCCGGGATGAAAAATGGAAGGTTGAGCCAACGATGAAAAGAATTTAACCGATCTTGGAGAAAGACATTTGAATGATGATAAATCATTACTTACGTCAAACTTTAAGATGAATTTGAGGGTAGCTCCGGGAACTAAGAAGAGTCAGGTAAGATCCTGGAAAAAGACTTGTGGGTCAGGGCCCACTGAAAAGAAACACCTTTGAAATGATTGCTTGAAAAGGTGATAGCACCAGTTGAATAAAATAGCTTGAATGAGATAACAACCTCGAGATATCTTGAACGGATTAGGAATGAAAACACGCATCTCCTGAGATATCTTCAGCACTCCGGAACAAAAGAATAACGAGAGGTGAATGATTAAGAGGTGCACCGGTATGAGAAGGCATTTGGAACGAGGAAAAGGATATGATCCACAAAGCTTGAATTAGATCCACCGGAGAAGAAAAAGAATGATGAATGATGATCTTGAAGCCCCGTTAGAATCTTCATGAGAATCACTGGGTAAGAACACTGAAAGAAAGGAATGGAGAAAATTCACATGAATAAAATGGATACTTGATTAAGATATATGAGTCCTTGAATAAAACAAGGGTGGGTGGGCGGGAATAAACAAAGGCAGCTTTGGACGAATGAAATCAACACCGTTTAGAACAACTGATAATTGATCTTGCTGATGTTGAAATGATAGGATCATCTTGAAGAGAAACACGCCGGTGAAAAGGATTGACAAGACAATCTTGATGAACAAGAAGGATTGGTATTCACATGAGAACACCGCTTAGGAAAGGTATGGAATCAACATTTGACTTCGAAGCAACTCGAATACCACAACTCAAAACAAAACAAAGAATTGGCTTGCAGAATAAGCCGGAACAAACATATGATAGAGATTTCGTCTGAAGTTTTCGTGGTGGGGCCTACACAGGCTCGATCATACAGCACCATCATGTACAAGGCAGTGCACATGACATACGAAGCGTCCCCGAGTCGGCATAGCCAAGGACTCTTTAAGACACAACGAGACCACTGTAAAACCAACCGTGAATAGGCGGACCACTAGATGTTGAACCCCAATTTCGTATCATACATCTGTCGGAAAGATATCCTAAGAGCTACTTGAATTCCCACTTATAAACTCCCAAAATTTTCCGGTTATGCAATCAGGTGTTGGGGATACAGGGGAAGCATAATATCTCACCCAAAACTAGCAAATCCTACATCCAGCTGTATCCATCCTTCAACACATAACCAAGAAACCTTCGGAAAGAAATTACCTCAACCTTCGAAAAGCATCCGTTATACGAGTTATGGCAATACTCCCGAACTCCCGCCCCAGTAATGGGTGGCGTCGAGGTTATCTCACCAACAACTGCATAAAAGAGATTTTCGATGTCGGCGAAACTAAACTCAGGTATTCCAGAACTGCAACGATAAAATTGTGATGACAACACCTCGGAGCTCAACTCCCCGGGACACTGCCACAATCCCTAAATGTCAGGAGGCACCAAGAACAATGTTCTCGTCACAAAACCATCGGAACAATTCCAAGATACCCGCATGATCCTAAAATTTATTTTAGTGAAATTTTAGAAGAGAAGAGTCAAAACTATGCATCAGGATGCCTCACCAGAGCGACGAAGGGACTGGGGATTAAAAAGAATTCCTAACTCTCCGATATATAAATCCTAAATGACTCAAAACATTTTTCTAGACTCAGCAATGCCAATGATTCGATCAAGCAGGGGGCTCCTAAGGTCGGGGAAGGCTCTGATTACCAACTTGTAACGCCCTCGATGCGGATATATCTCCCACGTGTCGAAGCATGACTTAGAGGCATAACCGCATTGAAAGCAATGTCGCAAGTGAGGTAATCTTCACAACAACCCATGTAATACCATAAGGGAAAGAGATACATAGTTGGCTTACACTCGCCACTTCACACAAATACATGAATAAAGCATTACATCATCCAGATACAGTCAAGGTCCGACTACGGAACCCAAAATAAAAGAAGACTACCCCAAATGCTACACAAATCCCCGATCGACCCCAACTGGGCTCCACTACTGATCAACTAGAACGAGACAACACAAAGGACAAGATCTTCATCGAGCTCCTCCTTGAGCTTGGTTGCGTCACCTGCTCGATATCATCGGCACCTGCAAACTAGTTTTGGAAGTATCTGTGAGTCACGGGGACTCAGCAATCTCACACCCTCGCGATCAAGACTATTTAAGCTTATAGGAAGGGTAAAAGGTATGAGGTGGAGCTGCAGCAAGCGACTAGCATATATGGTGGCTAAAAATACGCAAATGAGAGCGAGAAGAGAAGGCAAAGCATGGTCGAACAACTATGATCAAGAAGTGATCCTATAACAACCTACGTCAAGCATTACTCCAATACCGTGTTCACTTCCCAGACCCCGCCGAGAAGAGACCATCACGGTTACACACGCGGTTGATGTATTTTAATTTAAGATCAACTTCAGGTTTTCTACAACCGGACATTAACAAATTCCCATCTGCCCATAACCGCGGGCACGACTTTCGAAAGTTCAAATCCCTGCAGGGGTGTCCCAACTTAGCCCATCACAAGCTCTCACGGTCAACGAAGGATATTCCTTCTCCCAAGACAATCCGATCAGACTCGGCATCCCGGTTACAAGACATCCTCGACAATGGTAAAACAAGTCTAGCAGGAAAACCCGCTGTGCCGACAAATCCCGATAGGAGCTGCACATATCTCGTTCTTAGGGCACACCGGATAAGCTAAGTGTACGTGAGCCAACGTAACCCAAGTTGCCAAGGGACGGCACCGCACGGTGCTCTGGGTTGGACCAACACTCAGAGGAGCACTGGCCCGGGGGGGGGGGGTGGTTAAAATAAAGATGACCCTTGGGCTGGCCGACCCAAGGGAAAGAAAAGGCTAGGTGGCGAAAAGTAAAACCAAGGTTGGGCCTTGCTGGAGGAGTTTTATTCAAGGCGAACTATCAAGGGGTTCCCATTATAACCCAACCGCGTAAGGAACGCAAAATCCGGGAACATAACACCGATATGACGGAAACTAGGGCGGCAAGAGTGGAACAAAACATTAGGCATAAGGCCGAGCCTTCCACCCTTTACCAAGTATATAGATGCATTAATTAGATAAGAGATATTGTGATATCCCAACAAGTAAACATGTTCCAGCAAGGAACAACATCTCCATGTTCCAACAAGGAACAAACTTCAATCTTCACCTGCAACTAACAACGCTATAAGAGGGGCTGAGCAAAGCGGTAACATAGCCAAACAACGGCTTGCTAGGATAAGGTAGGTTAGAGGCTTGGCTTAACAATATGGGAGGCATGATAAGCAAGTGGTAGGTTTCGCAGCATAGGCATAGCAAAAGAGCGAGCAACTAGCAAGCAAAGATAGAAGTGATTTCGAGGGTATGGTCATTTTGCCTGAAATCCCGCAAGGAAGAAGAACTAGTCCATGAAGAAGACAAACGGACGTAGTTGAACGGGTCCTCACAAACGCGACGTTATCGGAACCAACCCGAAGAAGCAGCACCGGAAAGAAGCACACAACATAGTAAACAACCAACACATGAACATGGTATGATATGCGAGATGCGGTATGCGGTGCATATGCATGATTTGGACATGAATGATAGAACCTGGCCTCAACTTGTAAATCCAAGAGTGCCACTGGAAAGGTGAGGTGATTTCGTTTGAAATCGATATAAAGATCACCGGAATCGGATGCACGGTTTGGAAATGACAAGCAAAACAAATATGGCACCGGTTTGCGATTAACAGCAAGTGGCCATCTAAATGCATCAAGATAAATATGCTACAACACTCAAACATAGCAACAGAATACATGGCAGGGATCCACTCATGATGCTTGACAAAAGATGAACACTGAGCTACGGCTAATTCACTCATTTACAGGTTCAAACAAGCATGGCAAAAGTGCAAATGACAACAGGTTACAGACTTTAGTGAAATAAACATGGCGGGAATTTATTAACAGAAAGCAATGTTTAGAGCACAATAACTATATGCTACCGGAACATATCATGGCAAAGCAAGGCATGGAATGAAGCTACTCAAAGCACTTAACAAAAGTCCCTTAGTGACCTTGAGCCAAAAGGGATTAGAAAATACAATTGCAAGCATGTGAACATAGCAAAAACACAAACAGATCCAGACTTTGTGAAAAACTGGAGCATGCAAAACAGATAACGAGTAGGCATGTTTACGAGCTCGATGCACTCACCACAGAGCATGGCATGACAAACTAAGCATACACTCATCAAGAAGACATGGCATAGAAGCTAGACATGGCAAGAACAACAACATAGCATGCACGGATCAATAGCAACAAGCTCGGTAAAATTGCTAAACAAGTTAACAATCTGCCAGGAACATCTTATAGCAAAAGTAGAGCTCGATTGACTCAAGCTAGGGTGCTCCATAAATGCAAACAAAGACATGGATGGATAGGGCACAACATTATTAACAAAACATGCTTACTGATCATCCTCAAAAGAGGCACGGATCACTAGGAAACAACATGAACATATGGCATAAAAACAAAAACAGAACAAGGACTTAGTGAAAAACTAAGTCCCTGAAATTAGCATTAGCGATTACGCTACTTTGCATGCTTGTGCTAGTCACCACAAAGATCACAAAAATACATGGCAAGCACCCCTGTAAATATGGCATGGCATATAAAAAAAACACATGTTGAGCTCAGGATCATAGCATGCGCACATTAATCATGGCAAAAATGACAAAAGGCCATTTGCTGAAATAGATCTGCCAAATTCATCACATAGCCCTCTTTCAACAGCATTTCGAGCATCAAGATGAGCTCAAATGAAAATGATGCAATGAGATGAAATGATCTACTCGTCGAGGCGAACATTTTGATATGCTACACGCATGAATCGGAGCTATGGATGCAAAGTTATGGCATGTCAAAGATAGCAAAAATAACTGAGAGAGGCAAAAGTCAACCGGATCTAGGGTTTGCACGTGCCCCGAGGTCAGATCCGAGCTCGCCGGATCACTGTTCGCCGGAGAGAGCTGGCATCGCCGGAGTGGAAGAGGAGCTCGCCGGGGACGTCGGGGGTTGCCTGAGGAGGAGGCGCGGCGGAGGGCGGCGGTCTCGGGCGGCGCTTGCGCGGTAGGTGGCGGCGGCCGGAACTGCTGCAGCGGTCGCCAGAGATCGATGGCGGCGGGGTCGGCGGTCGCCGGCGTCGAGGTGCCAGTGGTGGTGGCTCGCCGGTGCGGGAGGAGACGGGGCGGCGCGGCCAAGGACCGGGCGGCGGGGAAGAGGCGCGGGGCGGCGGAGCAGATCTGGGCCGCGGGGGCCGGTTACGGGCTCCCGCGGGCCGCGGCGGCGGGCGGCGAAGTGGGGCTCCGGGCGGGACAGGTGGCGCGCAGCGATTGGCGCCGGCGGTTTCGTCTGGCTGGCAACGGACGTGTCCGGCGCGGCGCGGTGGAAGAGGAGCTAGGTTAGGGGTGTTTGATCCGCGAATTTTTGAGGGGGTGCCCTTTATAGGTAGAGGGAGCTAGGAGACTCCAAATGAGGTGCAGTTTGCGGCCACGCGATCGTGGTCGAACGACCGAGAGGATGGAGGAGGTTTAAGTGGGTTTTGGGCCACTTTGGAGGGGTGTTGGGCTGCAACACACACGAGGTCTTTTCGGTCCCTCGGTTAACCATTGGAGTATCAAACGAAGTCCAAATGGCACGAAACTTGACAGGCGTTCTACCGGTAGTAAACCAAGGCCGCATGACAAGTCTCGGTCCAATCCGAAACCATTTAACAACCACACATGAAAATAGGTAGAAAGGGACACCGGGTGACATAGGAGCGCCGGATTGCAAAACGGACAATGGGGAAAATGCTCAGATGCATGAGACGAACACGTATGCAAATGAAATGCACATGATGACATGATATGCAATGCATGACACGCAAGCAATGACAAGGCAACAATAGCGAATAACTGGAGGACACCTGGCACATCGGTCTCAGGGCGTTACATCACCCAAAGGTGAGTGCTGGAAGATGTCTGCGGCGTTAAATTCGAAAATCGATAACCGATCTAGCTCGGTGTCCACAGGCGTACCCGGTCCGGGACTTATAGCCGGAGAAGAGTCCGGAGTTCCATTGCCGCAAATATTGCAGGGTGCCGAGTCAGTGTGCGGCTCCAACGCCGCGGACTCGGTGGCCCCGGATGGCACGATCTGCTCCAGTTCTAAGGCCATTGCAGCAACAGGAACCATCTCTTGGATGTGATCCGATGACAGATTTAAGTCATGTTCATCAATGCGAGGGGGAGCGATCGCTGCGGTCTCAAATCCATTGAAGATCAAGTCCCCACGGACATCCGCGACATAGTTCAAGCTTCCAAATCTGACCTGGTGGCCAGGGGCGTAGCTATCGATCTGCTCCAGATGGCCAAGCGAGTTAGCCCGTAGCACGAAGCCGCCGAACGCGAAAATCTGTTCGGGGAGGAAGGTTTCTCCTTGGACAGCGTCACTATAGACGATTGAAGGGGCCATCGAACCTTTCGTTGACGACACAGTGGAACTCTCAATGAAAGCACCAATGTCGGTGTCAAAACTGGCGGATCTCGGGTAGGGGGTCCCGAACTGTGCGTCTAGGATCGATGGTAACAGGAGATGGGGGACACGATGTTTACACAGGTTCGGGCCCTCTCTATGGAGGTAATACCCTACGTCCTGCTTGATTGATCTTGATGAATATGAGTGTTACAAGAGTTGATCTACCACGAGATCGTAATGGCTAAACCCTAGAAGCCTAGCCTGTATGACTATGGTAGTGAATATATCCTTTCCGGACTAACCCCTCCGGTTTATATAGACACCGGGGGAATCTAGGGTTTACATAGAGTCGGTTACATAAGAAGGAATCTTCATAGTTGGTCACCCATCTTGCCTCCCATGCCAAGTAGAGTCCAATCAGGACACGGGTACAGTCTTCGGCCTTCATGTCTTCACAGCCCATTAGTCCGGCCCATGGATAATAGGTCGGACGCCCGAGGACCCCTTAGTCTAGGACTCCCTCAAGGGGTCCATCGATAGATACCCTAATTAACATAGCCAACTTGACATAGATGGCAGCCGAGTAGTCTTCGTGCATGTGGCCCCCATGACTAGCGCCTTGGAGGAACTCAGTTGTCGCTGTTTAACCCTCGCGATGATCTGAAGCACTTGACACCTAATTTTGCGAGATGACAAGAAACCTTTTTTTAGATTTCTCACCAGAACTACAGCCCTGTACAACACAGCCTGCACGATATGTTGCGATAGCCAATCCAGGCGTGTCTGCTAGAGTCTGGTCACATGCATGGATGAACTGATATTCCATGTCATGCAGGGATCGTCCAGGCACCAACATCGAGGCCTCCACCAACGTCTGTACAACACTTCTCTAGTACTATCGCTCGTCTCCCTCTTTTATTAACTCACCCGACTTGCAGGGCCGGGGATTGTGCCTATGGTTGGTTCTCAATTGTGGTCCCACATGTGTGTGCAAACGCAATATGACGTGTGTTCCATTCAGAGAGTGGCGTGCCAGACCGACCGACCATCTGGGGTGCGACGCGAACGCGACGGGCGTGCCGTATACTGTACTCCGTAAATGTGTACCATCATTTTCTTGAGGCTTTGCTCCATGGCACAATCCATGGATACAAAATTAGTATACTGTACTATTTAAAAGTCGAGGGCGGGGCTTTTCCCACGCGGTAGATGGGGTAGTTCCGCCTAGTCGGTTTGACAGAGACACGAGAAGATGAGGGAGTAGGCTGCTACAAATGTAGGGCTGTGTGATTTCACAGTGAGTTACTGCTGGACAGGTGGGGCCCGGTTATTTGACTTGCCATTATCATTTTGGTTACCCCAGGAAGAAATGGTGCTAAGCATGTGTACCTAGATGAAGCAAACTTAGAAACAAAAAACTAAGCACCTATGCATTGGGGGCTTGAGTTGCTAAGCCATTTAATGCCCATAGCACCTCATCTAAGCACCATTTCATTGGAAGAGGTCACTCCTTGGCAAATGCAATAAATACTACGAAGAAAGAGATAGAGAGAAGTAAACAAAAAAAATACTCTTATAGCTAACCTTGTTGTATGAGTGACTAAGTGATGACTATGTATGACATGCCAACATCAGATAGCCTAACGCACCGTGTTAAATCTCCAAGGGCACGACCGCGCGAGCGAGGCGACGGTTGTGGTAGGCGTGACCATGATACGGGCTGCTAACAACCCTCGGATCTAAGATCGAACGGTCGCATGCTAAGTTGCTGAAAAATTGCAAAATAACCCTCCAGGATAGGATATTCACCCATAGGTCTAGAATCACGCCATGCAACCATTCTATCTCAGATCCAAGGGCTCTCGGAATCCCGTATTGTGGGAGAATGGAAAGCTTTGTATCACCTATAATTTTCCCGACGCTTAACATGACATCGAAAGCCATTTAATTGGGCGTCGAGTAGACATGACATCTAATTGGGCCCCCATAGTATTGTGCATGAATCCATTTATCCACCAGGCAAGCCACTACCTTGCCGTTCGCACGCCCACCCACCCCCCCCCACTCGGCATTTTTACAATCAATAAACCGATCTTGGTCGTCTCGTCCTTTCACATTACGATAGTTCCACTAATCCTAACCCTCCTCCCAAATCAATGGCATCCCAAATCTCCATGGTCGGCGGTGAGTACAAGGTTAGAACCATCACCGGCAATGAGTTCGATCATCTACACCCGTTCTTCCGCAACGGTGTAAGAATGCCTTGCTTGCTTCAAACGCATGTTCGGAAACTCAAATGATGAGTGGGTCGCTGGGCTAGATGTTGAGTACACCACAATCCTGGGAAGCGAGAAGAATCTAAAGGAGGCAAAGAAGAAGAAGCCCACCGTGAACCAGGTTTGCGTGCATGACTTATGCTTGGTCTACCACATATGCCATGCCGACGTTGAGTGCGAGGAATTTAAGATGCTCCTCAAGGGCGGCCGAGTCAAATTCGTTACTGTAGACTTTAGGAACGACAAGGAAATCCTGGGTCGGATAGGCCTCGTTGTAGGCGACCCCTTGGACCTCCATAAGGAAGAGCTGGTGCCCTCCCGTGATCAGGCTTCAATGCTGACCCTGGCAGGAGCCATGGTTCATCCTTCGTACGGTAAACTGAAGAAACCTCCACACACGTTTCATCGTGCATGGCGTGGAATGTACTAGATATAGACCACATCCACTATGCTGCAATGGATGGCTACCTTTGTTTTAATATCTACAAGGGTTGGATGAAGAGCAAGAGCCAAGTGTGTGGTTCAAGCAAAGAAGTATCGCCCAAGAGGAAGAGGGACAAGGACGAAGTCGGGGACGTGGACGGGGACTCCGAGTAAGGTGGCAGTGTCGTTGCTCATGGTGGTTCCAATGCAGTGTCTACCGGATTAGTTGCTTAGTTTAATTTCTGGTGTGCTTAGTTTTATTTGAGGGGTGTGTTGTGCTGAGCCCCCAGCAGAACTATGTTATGTTTCTTCTCGTTACTTTAACTCTTCAGTACGTACATACTAGTATTACTTATAGTTCATCTTTTAGTTGGTATAGTGCTACGACTACCACTCATTTCTTCACATTATATACGTACAATATATATATGGCCAACATCATATTGCCAGCAGTTTAGTTGTTAAATAATTTCAGGGGGCTTAGTTTTCTCAAAGAATTTTAGGGTGCTTATTTTTATTTGACGGGTGTGTTGTGCTAGACACCATTATTGTGACTCAAATCTCTTTTGCCATGTTATAATGACATAAATACCGATGGGCCAACATGCCAGCTCTCCCTCTACCTCACTAAAGTAAAATAAAGTGTGGGGCCTACTTGATCCCAACAGCGTTCTTATTTTCCTGTAAAATTGTTCGCTTCGTTACTCCTGACAAGCGGGGCCACAATTATCATTGCGAGAATCGGCTTACTTTTCACATGTAACATGGTCAACGGGTTTGATGTGAAAATGACAATGTCTAATGGTATTTTTGAGAAAAAATCTAACTTAACGATGGCATTTTTTAGATATCTAATTGCATTTTTGAGGAGGCATCTCACGGATCGATGGCATTTTTGAGTAGTTGTAACTTCTAATGGCAAAACTAAGTGGTGATACACAAACTAGTGGCATAAATAATAAGAACCCAAGAATTAAATAGGTATGCTAATTTCTTTAATATAATTTAGCACCCCATTTAAGCACGTACTAGCATTTTTAATATTACTATATGCATAATTTGGCGACGAGCGCTCTCTATATGTACCACCTTTTTTCTTTAATTTCATCATGTTAGTTTTGATCCATGGTGCAATCCATCGATCCTACTACTGTACAAAAGTATACATTTTTTAAAATGCTAGAGGGCGGGGCAGTCTAGCTAGCTCGGTTTCAAGAGAGGCGAGGGACTTTGTGATTTGACAGCTCATTACTGCTGGAAGGCGGGGCCTTGTGATTTGATTGCTCGTATAAATGTGCCGATGACCTAAGGAGGAGCAAAGAACCATGTGGTATACTCAAGTTTTCCACTTGAGTACGACGGAGGAGCACGAAACACGGCAGCCCAGTGCCATATCTCTACTCTCTACTCTTATTATATATTACTAGCAAGAGGCATTGTTCTATTGGCGATAAAGAATGATCTAATTTGCTAGTCATCTCATTTTTAGCATTGTTCTATTCATGCCTTGCAGAGAACGTGACACGTGCGGCGAAACACCCGAAGCAAAAGAAGAAACACGGGAGCAAAAGAAGAAGGAAGATTATCACCCCCAAAAAAAGGAAGACGCACACACAAGTCTAGGGCACTGCTCTCACTACATGAAGGGTTGCTGGCCGCGGAGTTGTAACTGCTTCTTCATCGCCTCCACGACCTCGATCTCCTTGCGCGTCTCCTCCGCCATCTTCTTCATTTTGTCCATGACGTAGGATTTCTCGTTGCGAGCCTTCCTCATCTGTTCCACAGCCACATTACGTACCTTGAAAGCAGTCGGGTGCTCGATGCGGAGCTTCGCCAACTCCTCATTCTGTTCCATGACGAGGGCCTGCAGCATCTTCATCGAGGAACTACTATTCTCATGCAGCTTCTTCCAGCCGGCGTTCTCCTCCTTCAGAAGGTCGAGCTCGTGGTAGAGCTTCGCCTTGTCCTCCTGAAGTTGCAGGATTTCTCCGGTCGCCTTCTTCTCCGAGGCAATGCTCTTCTTCAGCAGCATCACCAAGCCGGCGGTCAACTCCCCCTGCTCATTGAGCTCAGCGGGCATGTCGTCGAGGCTCTCCTTCAGCAGCTCCACCAATCCGTGGATGAACTCCTTCTGCTTATTGAGGTGCTTATTGAGCTGATTGGGCATGTCGTCGAGGGATAACGACTCCAGCGCCACCAGCTCGCCATGTTCGCCTATGCGGCTAGGGCGCTCCTGGGAGCCATCGCCTGCCCGTGAGAGATCTTTCGAGATCTCTGCGTGGCGGCGAGCCCTCTCTTTTTTTGCAGCCTTGGTTGCCGCTCCCTTGTTATGAGTAGTTCTCGACCTAGAGCTCTGCACACCGGCCATGGCAAGGACGGACGAAGAAGGACTTATGAGGAGGAAGGTAGGGTAATTTTCGGTTGGGTAGTTCCCCTTTTTATAACCTAAGTACTAGCACTAGTACTAAAACCTGCATAGTGGGAACATGTTCAGGTTTGGTACGTACAGGTAGGTGTGAGCAGGCTTGCACTTAATTGTAGCACTAGTACTTTGGAATGTGATGGGAACAAGGTAAAGATTAATTGATGGTTTTGGTTTCGAGGCCCGAAACGTCTCCCGATGAGTTTGTAATGATATATTTTTCGTAATGTATGCCTCTTATTAAGTTGGTCAAATTAATGACCTAGGTACACGTGCAAGACTTGTAAACTGAGATAGAGGGAGTACTACACTTCTAAAATTCGGTCGCACAAGTCAGTGATTTAACTGGTCGTACATGTCAGACCAAGCCGATGTGTGTCCCTTCGGTGAGACACGGGTTCGACCGACTGTCTGTTGGTGCGACCGACCGTAAAGTACTTACGCGATGGAGACTTCTGGTTGTGGCTTCGGTTGATTGTCACGACCAAGCATTCTAAAACTAGTGATAAATCAATTACCGTCTTTTTTTTCCAAATGACCAAGTATTTTTTACAGGAAAACAATACATATAGATGGAGTGATTGTCAAGGTTGCAAACCGACATAACATTGCAAGTTCACTGCAAGAGCAACCGACTAGGTCATTGCATCACAGGCGGGGAAGGAGGGCAGCTCACCTTTCCTATGATGCATGCCCAGCGGTGCCGCCGCAACTGGTCCCGGGATTTGGCTTCTCCTACCGCCCATTTGAACAGTTGCACCGGCTGCTCATGCCACTGCCCAGGCATGCACGTTCTTTCCTCCGCAGTCAACTCCATGAATATGATCTCTGCCATTAGCCCTAGCTCGAAATCAACGCGACGCTGCCAGATGCTGACATCCCTCGGCATCTCTCCCCTGAGATCGACTTGCGCCTCCGCCTTGTGCTGCGCCAGGCGCAGCTCCTTGGAACTTCTCTCCAATCGATGTGATGCTTCCTCGATCTGATTTGCCCTTGCTGCCCACCACCTGAAACGCAGCCCTGGCATGTCCTCGGCGCCACCGATCTGTGATTCCAGAGCAATGGATCCCCTCTAAAACACATGTGGGTTTTGCTCAAAGGCGGCTGTGCAACGGGCCGCAGCGAGAGGGCGGGCCGCGGGATCTTGGGGTCTAAGCGATTATCCATGGCGGAATCCTCCATGGCAGGATCCAGTGGGCGAGGTGGGGAGGCGAGCCTAGGCGCTGGGAGAGCCCTACGAAGCTAAGATAAAGATAGTACTACTCCACTCCGTCCATATTTAAATACAAAGGCCACCAACAGTAGCCCTGGCAAAAATTGATCATGTTGCCTGCGTCCTGGTTTATTGGCCCCTTTTTGTGCCACTTTTTATGACATGCATAAATATTATGTTACTTACAAATATGGTCAAAATTGGCACAAAATACGAAGGAGACTAATAGAAATACTGGCACCCCATGATTTAACTACTCGCATGCGCGCAGTGGAGTAGTAATGTCTTTCTTCTGCCCTCACGTCCACTCAATTTGCATGCGCTGTATTAATTGACCATCAATTAAATGAAGGACTTTACACGCGTCAAATTATCACATGGGGTGGATCTTCGTACAAAAATGTGTCGCCCCATGTACCCGCGTGTGCGTGCGAGGGAATGAGTGTGTGTGTGGCGTGCGTGCACATCTTCACTTTGTGCATGTACCGCCAGTGTGGCTCAGAGAGGATGAGTACATTCCTCTGGAAGCAGTAGCACGTCACGGTGATCAATCCACACAAGGAGGTCGCGACAACGCCTCCACACGTGCCACGTAGCTTCATGAACTGTAAGAGAGACATTGTGTAGCGTGCCATTGGAATTCTAATTTACGTGTTTGCACATACTCGAAGTACTAGTAAGGTACACATGCATTGCACGCATCAGATTTGGCAACCAAATTATGAATAAATACCACACTATAGCATGTAAGCTCTGAGTCATATATGCCTGATGTAGACCTTCGTTTAATTCTTATAGTTCATCTCATTCAAAATAAATTAGTTTTTATGAAAAAGCTAGGGCCTCTTTGATTCGTAGGATTTCCAAAACGTGGGGATAGGAAAAACATGGGATTAGAATGGAATGTCGTCTTGAATCCTACAGGATTGTACGAGTGTTTGATTGTGCATAGAAAAAACGTAGGATTCTTTCAAAGTGGTTTGGTGGATGGGATGTTTCCTACGAAATCTAGTGCAAATGAATCCTATGGAAAAATATATATGGTTTACAATCCTACGAATCAAACAACCAAGATAGGAAAAATTCCTAAGGATTAGAATCCTCCAAAATTCCTTTGAGAATCCTTTGAATCAAAGAAGCCCTTAATCTATTTTATGATTCATGGAATTGTGTGTTGTAAAGCATAAAGTAAAAAATGGCAATTCAACTAGAAAAAAAGTTTGGGCAGTTATGATATGGAAGATTCTAGAACAAAGGAGAAACACTTGTGTTTTGAGGTTTGTGGATTATGCTTAAGTTCAACCATGGAGTCTGCTAGGTTGTACATGTGGCAAAATCCGGTGGGGGCTAGAAGATGGTGCGAGGGGCCAAATGGAGGGGAGACTATGAAGGAGTGCACAAGTGCGAGATGGATATTTAAAGAGAGGGGGCGAGAATGTGCGATGTTGCGCGCAGTGGCAGAGCCATGAAAAATAAATGAGCTAGTGGGCCAAGCATTGCTAATCCTTTACGAGGAGGGCCAATTCATCAACTTAAACCATTATACCAGCAATTGTCTAATGATCACATTCATATTAGCCTCGATATATAGTGATGTTAGGGGGAGCAGGGCCCTTGCTGCCCCTATCTTCGCCATTGTGCGCGCGTCTGAGAGATAAAGCAGAGGCATGGATGATGAGAGGGGGCGTTGGATATATAATTAATGTGGGTGTATTAGCTATGTAATCCTATATAGAGAGGTATAGATTGATCGATGTGGACGTGGGAAAGAGGGTGAGACCTCACTAGATATATAGATTGATCAGTTTCTGTGGAAAACTGTGAAAGACCTAGCTATATATACACACACATAGAGGAACATCGATCGTTGTGCATGCACGTGAGAGATAAAGAATGCCCGATATGATGGGGAGGGGGAGATGTGTGTGTGTGTGTGTGTATGTGTGTGTGCATGCATAGGAGATCGATCTGAAGAAAAAGATTGCATGTGTGCGATGGATAATGCCGACTGGTACTATGTGTGCATGCATGCACGAAAGAAAGTTAATGGTAAGAGAAGATGACTGTGTGGGTGTAAAAGACTAGGTGACGTCATAATCAATGTAAAGTAGAATTCAAATATTTGAATAAGAGAACATGATGTTTAAACCCATGCATGCATGAATATAACTGAGATATGCGTGGTGTGATTTGGAAATGAGCATGTTGTACTGTATACACACTGAACAAGGTCAGACTGATTTGTATTTGAGATATCGATGGCAGACATCGTTTGGCCACATTGCATCCGTGCATGGACACACTATTCTAATTGGAGATGATGGGTGGCTTTCGCATCACATATCTATATCTATACCCCTATATATATATATTATATTTTATATTTTTTTATAGTGTGCAGATAACTTTAACTTTGAAAGATGGCCGTTGGATGAGGCCAATCCGATGGTGCAGAGATGGCAAATTTGAGCACAATTGGCCGTTGGATATCATCTAGATTCCACCAGATTGTGCCACATGTACAATCTAGAAGACTTCATGGTTGAACTTAAGCATAATGCACAAACCTCAAAACACAAGCACTTCTTCTTTGTTCTAGAATCTTCCGTATCAGAATTGCCCAAATGTGTTTCTAAATGATTTACCATTATTTGTTTTTACTTTATGCCTTACAACGCACAATTCCATGAATTTTAAAATAGATTAGCTTTCTTATAAAAACTAGATGATTTTGAATGAAATTAACTATAAGAATTAAACAAACATCTACATCATGCATATATGACTCAAAGATTACATGCTATAATGTGGTATTTATTCATAATTTGGTTGCCAAATCTCATGCGTGCAATGCACGTGTACCTTACTAGTATAAATGGTGTTTGTGTGTGTGTTGTGCTTGTTAAACACATTGTACGTAGTATATCATGCATGGTTTAGATTCGAACATCTAGCTAGAGCATACATGTACTATGATTTGAATTCAACATAAAACCTATACATATATTTGTATTTGAGATCGTATGTACATGTAGTTCGTATTTATATAGGAATTTACTTCTCCTATATTCATGTCATGTGTTGTGAAGATAATATTTAGATGGTTGTATAACTAACCTGAGTACAATCCCATTCAAACAGGGAAAATGTACTCAAATTTAGTCCATATGCTAGAAAACACACATTATTTTTTTATTGTTGAGGGAAGTGCAAATTGTTTTGGTACTCTACACATTATGTTTGTTGTCCTAATTTTTTAGTTGTTTTTGTTGTATTTGAATGCATTTCTAGTAATATAGTAAAACGGGGCATAGCTCTCTCTAGTGATGAGGTGCGAATTGTATTCTTTTGGGTACACGTTAAGCTTGTTCCCCCGAAATTTCAAGCTGTGCCTTGTTATGCCGAAATTTCAAGCTAGCAGCTCTGTCTATCGTGCTGCGAAACTCTCGCCTCTTCAACCCGCGCCTTGTTACCCCGAAATATTTAAGATATATATTTGTCTCGTTGTGCTCTGACAACTCCCTCCATCTCAACCCGCGCTTTGCTATTCCAAAATTACAACACGCGCGAAAACTCCCACCTCCTGTGAAATCCCGACATGCGAAATGCCCGTGATACCCCTGAATCGAAAGAACTGCCTAGCTCAAATCGGTGGGGGTACTTTCATAACTTACCCCACATTTCGGACAAGCACGTCCCTAAGCCATGGTTCCCCACTCCCATCCCATACGCCCACCCATTCATACACCGAGGCCGCGAAAACCCGTGAAGCCCCACACCCTTCTCCGTCCGCCACCTAGCCGGAGCCTCTTCCCCGACGACATCTTCTACAGCAACACCTCAACATCCCTCATCCACCATACCAGATGAGGATTTGTCGTCGATCTCGTCGTCCCGCCGGTTTAGCCACCCCGTCCTCCACCTCCACGGAGCTGCCCCGACGTTCCCCTCGTCTTTCGTGCCACCTCCATTCCCACACCGCCGTCTTCACCTGCACCACCAGAAGAGCATCATCATCACCGTTTCCTCGGATGAAGCTGAGGCCTAATCGGCGCCACCAAAGAGGTTGTACACTAATCGCCGCATTTTCTTCTTGATTCGATCTCACGGTGCTGCCGGCGCTTGGTCCCGAGCCGACACGGCACGGCTCCATCCACGGCGGTGTCGCCGGCCACTTCCTCCATGGCGTCACTCCCTCGGCGGCGACATCCACATCAGTAGGAGCTGCTGCTGCTCTGCTCTTGCTCTCAGTCCCCTGTTTGGTCTGCTCTTGCTCTTGCTCGCATTGCTACTCTCGCTCTTGCTCTTCCTTGCGATGCTGCTCCGATTTAGCTACACTGCAGTCGACTGAATAGACTTTTGGGTCAGTCAATTTTCAAGGGGTGGGGGGCTCACCAAAGTTAAGGAAGAACTAGCCGCAGCGGAGAGGGGGGGCCCCGGAGAGGTACCCCAGTATCTATCTTAGGGTTCAGGTTGGGGGCGGTGGTCGTCGGCGATGGTGGGGCGGTGGCGTGGGGATTGCTGGAGAAAAAGCTCGGCACAGGGGGGGGCTAGAGGGATGGCCGGGGTGGCGGCGGACCGGCGGTTGTGAGTGGTTTCGGGGCAGGCGGGGCGGCGCACCACCGGCCGCGAGCGACGGGGGCGGCTGTTTGGCCGGTGGTGGCTGGTGGCTCAGGGTAGCCTCACCTGATGCTGCTACCCGACCATCTGCCTCGGCTCTCGCATGCGCTGCTGCTGCTACTGCTTTTCTGCTACTAGTGCGTTCAGTTTCGACAGAAAAATTCAGTTTCGACAGTTAAGTTCAGTTTCAACAGTTAAATTCAGTTTCGATAGTTAAGTTCAGAGATGAGCGGCTGATGTATTTTACATCTAGCACTTTGTGGTTATGAATTTTACGTCATCTATGGGAGATGCTATTAGAATTCCACTCAGGTTAACGTTGTCTCTCTTGTCCTGCTTCAGCCTCGGCGTTGTACAACTCACTGGAGCTGCTCCAACGATGAAACCCTCCATCACAGCGGAGCAGTACCCCGGGCTCCATCTCCAGACGCCTAAGATCTTCTTCCCCTCCTCCGATAGCCAAGTCAGCCGGATCATCCTCACCGACCAACCCAGTCACGTTGAGATCGACATGGCTTCGCCAAAGAGGTTGTACACTTGCTGCATCTCTTTTTTACTCTACATGTTATATATTGTCCACTGAGCGCACGCAGTAACGTGAAATACGATTAGTTTCTCCTACTATATGACAAGCAGTGAGGTACCAGGCAACTTAACTATCCGTGATGGACTCTCTTGAAAGCCATCAATATTAATCTCTGCGCGTTTGAGCTGTGCATTTGTCGATGAGCCTAGGAGTTGAGCTAGTAGGGCAGTGGCCTGGGTCCAAAGTAATAGAAGTAGCACAAAAACATTTTTTGAGTGTAGGCTTTTCCTTTCTCAAGCCTGCTGATACGTCTCCAACTTATCTATAATTTTTTATTGTTCCATGCTATTATATTATCAACCTTGTATGTTTTATATGCATTTATATGCTATTTTATATGATTTTTGGGACTAACCTATTAACCTAGAGCCCAGTGCCAGTTTATGTTTTTCCTTGTTTTTGAGTATCGCAGAAAAGGAAAACCAAACGGAGTCCAATTGACCTGAAACTTGACGGAGCTTATTTTTGGACCAGAAGAAGGCCATGTAGTACAAGAGTTGGGCCAGAAGAGTCTTGGGCTGCCCACGAGGGTGGGGGGTGCGCCCACCCCCCTTGGGTGTGCCTCCCTGCCTCGTGGACAGCCCAGAGACCCCCTGACTTGTTCTCGATGCCAAAACCTCTTATATATACAGAAACCTCCAGAACATAACCTAGATCGGGAGTTCCGCCACCAGAAGCCTCCGTAGCCACCGAAAACCAATCTAGACCCGTTTCGGCACCCTGCCGAAGGGGGAAATCCCTCTCCGGTGGCCATCTTCATCATCCCGGCGCTCTCCATGATGAGGAGGGAGTAGTTCTCCCTCAGGGCTGAGGGTATGTACCAGTAGCTATGTGTTTGATCTCTCTCTCTCTCTCCCATGTTCTTGAGTCGGCACGATCTTGATGCATCGCGAGCTTTGCTATTATATTTGGATCTTATGATATTTCTCCCCCTCTACTATCTTGTGATGAATTGATTTTTCCCTTTGAAGTTATCTTATCGGATTGAGTCTTTAAGGATTTGAGAACACTTGATGTATGTCTTGCATATGCTTATCTGTGGTGACAATGGGATATCACGTGATCCACTTGATGTATGTTTTGGTGATCAACTTGTGAGTTCCGTGACCTCGTGAACTTATGCATAGGGGTCGGCACACGTTTTCGTCTTGACTCTCCGGTAGAAACTTTGGGGCACTCTTTGAAGTTCTTCGTGTTGGTTGAATAGATGAATCTGAGATTGTGTGATGCATATCGTATAATCATACCCACGGATACTTGAGGTGACATTGGAGTATCTAGGTGACATTAGGGTTTTGGTTGATTTGCATCTTAAGGTGTTATTTTACTACGAACTCTAGGGCTGTTTGTGACACTTATAGGAATAGCCCAACGGATTGATCGGAAAGAATAACTTTGAGGTGGTTTCATACCCTACAATAATCTCTTCGTTTGTTCTCCGCTATTAGTGACTTTGGAGTGACTCTTTGTTGCATGTTGAGGGATAGTTATATGATCCAATTATGTTATTATTGTTGAGAGAACTTGCACTAGTGAAAGTATGAACCCTAGGCCTTGTTTCTTAGCATTACAATACAATTTACGCTCACTTTTACCACTTGCTACCTTGCTGTTTTTATATTTTCAGATTACAAAAACCTTTATCTACCATCCATATTGCACTTGTATCACCATCTCTTCGCCGAACTAGTGCACTTATACAATTTACCATTGTACTGGGTGTGTTGGGGACACAAGAGACTCTTTGTTATTTGGTTGCAGGGTTTGTGAGAGACCATCTTCATCCTATGCCTCCCACGGATTAATAAACCTTAGGTCATGCACTTGAGGGAAATTTGCTACTGTCCTACAAACCTCTGCACTTGGAGGGCCAACAACGTCTACAAGAAGAAGTTTGTGTAGTAGAGATCAAGCTCTTTTCTGGCGCCGTTGCCAGGGAGGTTAGCGCTTGAAGGTATATCTTTAGATCTTGCAATCGAATCTTTTTGTTTCTTGTTTTATCACTAGTTTAGTTTATAAAAGAAAACTAAAAAATGGAATTGAGGGTACCTCATATGCTTCATCTTTTTAATGTCTTTTGTGAGAATAAGGATTCCAATAATTGTGCCAAAGTGTTAGAATAAGAATGCATTAAAATGTTTGGCACTAAATCTTTGAATGATGAGCATGATTGCAATGTTGTTAGTACGATTTCCTTGAATATCTATGATGCTAGTGATATGCAAAGCCACAAGCTTGGGGGTTCTATGTTTGATGAAGATGATATTTTTTGTCGCGCAAGTTTTGATGAGCAAATTTATTTTGATGATAGCATGCCTCCTATTTATGATGATTATATTGATGAAAGTGGGTTTGGAAGAGTGTCAACTTTAGGAAGTAATGATCCCACTATTTTGGAGGGTGTTGAATCTTATTGTGATAATTATGAAAGTGGGTTTGGAGAGGTCATGACTTTAGTTAATGTTAATCCCACTATTTTGGAAGAGTGTCAACTTTGCATACTTGTAGATCATGAAAAGAATGCTTTATGTGATGGTTATATTGTTGAATTCATTCATGGTGCTACTGAAAATTATTATGAGGGTGGAATATATGCTCATAGGAATTGCAATAATATCAAGTTTCCTCTCTATGTGCTTAAAATCTTGAAGTTATGCTTGTTTTGCTTTCCTATGCAAATTGATTATTGTTCCCACAAGTTGTTTGCTCACAAAATCCCTATGCATAGGAAGTAGGTTAGAATTAAATGTGCTAGTCATATTCTTCATGATGCTCTCTTTATATTTCAATTCTTATCTTTTATGTGAGCATCATTGAAATCATCATGCCTAGCTAGGGGCGTTAAACGATAGCGCTTGTTTTTTAAAAAAAATGGAACACCCCTATTCCATAAATCAAACTGGCGCAGCAAAACCGCTGGCCCTCCGAACGTTTACATCATCTGGCAAATCATCAAGCCAAAATTGCCGAGAGATCAGCTGGTTGGACCCAAAGGCCGCTAAAGCATGCGCTAACTTATTACATGCCCGAGGGGCAAAACTGAAAGAAATATGAGTAAAGTTTAAAAATGCAAAGGCTCGGATCTCCCGGAATAGAACTCCTTCACATGCTAGGTCAGCCTACATTCCATTAATAGCTTTTATTAATTCCTGACAATCCGATTCAATTTCAATATTGGTCATGCCCCATCTGGACGCCATCTTTAGAGCCTACACACAGGCCTCCGCTTCTGCATGTAACGCTGACATAGCGTTCTTGATGTAGCCCGATCCCGAGGCCCAGATATCCCTCGCGCTATCACGAACGACAAAACCCCAGCCACCAGTATTGGCTGAAATATTAAAAGCTCCATCACAGTTAATTTTTAGCTTGTCGCCCTCTGGTTTTTTCCAAACAAACACAACTCTGTCTATCCCTTCCGTACACTTCTTCCCACATAGATTGATTGAGTCTGTAGCCAGATGACTAATTTCTGCAGCGATTTGCTGCACTGATACATGTTTCTCTCCAGAGTTTATTTTATTACACCAGCACCACCACCTCTAGAGCAAACAAGCAACTAATACTCTTTTATATTCCAGCAATCGAAGGATCACATGCATGAGCTCCATCGCATCCTTACATGAGCACATGCGATGGCGCTCCCCTTCAAGCTGTAAATCACGACACACACCTTTCACCACTTTGCACTTCAAAAACAAATGTGCGCCATCCTCATCCAATCTCCTGCAACATACACACAGTGTTTCACACTTAATTCCCCTTCGCTTCAGAGACAGCTTCAAGGGTAGGCTGTTATGAGCGAGTCGCCACAAGAATTGCTGAACCTTAGGTTGGCATGGCATACCCCAAATCTCTCTCCAATCCCACTGGGTCGGTGTAGGGTTAGAGCATCCTGGCTGGTCCACGTCTCTTCTCTGGACGTACAGCCTGTAAGCAGACTTGACTGAGAACCTGCCTTTTGAGTCAAAATGTCAAGCATAGAAATCTTCTACATCATCTCTCGTCGGTGTAGCCAAGATGATTCTCAAATCCTCCTCAACGAAGATGTCACTAACCAGTTGTTCATCCCACGTCAGGGTGTCAGGATCGATTAGTTCACAAACCCTTGTCAAAAGACACTGCCCTCTTTGTGTGATTGGCGTCCTGCTGCTATCCCGGGCCAGCCAAGGATCAGTCCATATTTTAACCGTGGTTCCATCTCCAACTCGATGAATTAGACCCTCCTTCAGAAGTGCAATACCTTTCAATATACTCCTCCACGTATATGAAATCCCTGGCTGTACCTCGGCCTCTAAAATAGAAGTATTCTGGAAGTATTTCGCCGGGAGGCAACCCGATTTAATTTTTGTTCCTTGCTTTTTGTTCCTGTTTAGTAATAAATAATTTATCTAGCCTCTGTTATGATTGAGTTTTTATGTTTTAATTAGTGTTTGTGCCAAGTAGAACCTTTGGGAAGACTTGGGGAAAGTCTTTGCGGTCTTGCTGTAAAAAACAGAAACTTTAGCGCTCACGAGATTTGCTGCTACGTTTTACTGGAGAGTGCTACTTAGTTGGTTCTTTTTGAAGATGATTAATAGATAAATTCCTCACGTCCAGAAATTTATTTTAGAATTTTTGAGGTTCCATAAGTATACGTTTGATCCAGATTACTACAGATTGTTCTGTTTTTGACAGATTCTGTTTCTATGTGTTGTCTGCTTATTTTGATGAATCTATGAGTAGTATCGGAGGGTATGAACTATAGATGAGTTGGAATACAGTAGATATTAAACCAATATGAATTTAGAATGAGTTCACAACAGTACCTAAGTGGTGATTTATTTTCTTATACTAACTGAGCTTATGAGTTTTCTGTTAAGTTTTGTGTTGTGAAGTTTTCAAGTTTTGGGTAAAGATTCGATGGACCATGGAATAAGGAGTGGCAAGAGCCTAAGCTTGGGGATGCCCAAGGCACCCCAAGGTAATATTCAAGGACAACCAAGAGCCTAAGCTTGGGGATGCCCCGGAAGGCATCCCCTCTTTCGTCTTCGTTCATCGGTAATTTACTTGGAGCTATATTTTTATTCACCACATGATATGTGTTTTGCTTGGAGCGTCATTTTATTTTTTTTTGTTTTGATTGATTGTCGAATAAAATACCAAGATCTGAAATTATTAGATGTTAGAGAGTCTTCACATAGTTTCATAATTATTTGACTACTCATTGATCTTCACTTATATCTTTTGGAGTAGTTTGTCATTTGCTCTAGTACTTCACTTATATGTTTTTAGAGCACGATGGTAGTTTTATTTTGAAGAAATAGATGAACTCTCATGCTTCACTTATATTATTTTGGGAGTCCTAAACAGCATGGTAATTTGCTTTGTTTATGAATTTAGTCCTAATATGATGGGCATCCAAGAGGGATATAATAAAAACTTTCGTATAAAGTGAATTGAATACTATGAGAAGTTTGATACTTGATAATTGTTTTGAGATATAAAGGTGGTAATATTAGAGTTGTGCTAGTTGAGTAATTGTGAAATTGAGAAATACTTGTGTTGAGGTTGGCAAGTCCCGTAGCATGCACGTATGGTAAACGTTGTGTGACAAATTTGAAGCATGGGGTGTTCTTTGATTGCTTTCCTTATGCGTGGCGGTCGGGGACGAGCGATGGTCTTTTCCTACCAATCTATCCCCCTAGGGGCATGCATAGTAGTACTTTGCTTCGAGGGCTAATAAACTTTTGCAATAAGTATATGAGTTCTTTATGACTAATGTGAGTCCATGGATATTACACACTCTCACCCTTCCATCATTGCTAGCCTCTTCGGTACCGTGCATTGCCCTCTCTCGCCTTCAGAGTTGGTGCAAACTTCGCTGGTGCATCCAAACCCCGTGATACAATACGCTCTATCACACATAAACCCCCTTATATCTTCCTCAAAACACCCACCATACCTACCTATTATGGCATTTCCATAGCCATTCCGAGATATATTGCCATGCAACTTTCCACTGTTCCGTTTATTATGACACGCATCATCATTGTCATATTGCCTTGCATGATCATGTAGTTGACATCGTATTTGTGGCAAAGCCACCATGCTAATTTTTCATACATGTCACTCTTGATTTTGCATATCCCGGTACACCGCCGGAGGCATTCACATAGGGTCATATTGTGTTCTAAGTATCAAGTTGTAATTCTTGAGTTGTAAGTAAATAAAAGTGTGACGATCATCATTATTAGAGCATTGTCCCATGTGAGGAAAGGATGATGGAGACTATGATTCCCCCACAAGTCGGGATGAGACTCCGGAAGAAAGAAAAAAAAGGAGAAGAAAAAGAGGCCAAAAAAAGGAGAGAAGGCCCAAATAAAAAAATGAGAGAAAAGGAGAGAAGGGACAATGTTACAATCCTTTTTCCACACTTGTGCTTCAAAGTAGCACCATGATCTTCATGATAGAGAGTCTCTTGTGTTGTCACCTTCATATACTAGTGGGAATTTTTCATTATAGAACTTGACTTGTATATTCCAATGATGGGCTTCCTCAAAATGCCCTATGTCTTCGTGAGCAAGCAAGTTGGATGCACACCCACTTAGTTTCTTTGATGAGCTTTCATATATTTATAGCTCTAGTGCATCCGTTGCATGGCAATCCCTACTCCTTGCATTGACATCAACCGGTCGGCATCTCCATAGCCCATTGATTAGCCGCGTCAATGTGAGACTTTCTCCTTTTTTGTCTTCTCACACAACCTCAATCATCATACTCTATTCCACCCATAGTGCTATCTCCATGGCTTGCGCTCATGTATTGCGTAAGGGTTGAAAAGGCTAAAGCTGTCGGATGTGGGGTTCCGGCTGACCCTTAAGGTTCGAACACTGGGGTGCGCGCGAAGTCTTTCCCTTCTACCAATCTACGCTCTAGCTCTCTAAGATCTTGCGGACGAACTCGATGAACTCTCAACATAGAAAGACACGGGGTTTATACTGGTTCGGGCCACCATTGTGGTGTAATACCCTACTCCAGTGTGGTGGTGGATTGCCTCTTGGGCTGATGATGAACAGTACAAGGGAAGAACTGCCTCCTGAGGTTGAGGTGTTCTTGTGCATATGAACTTGTAGTGCCAGGATTCGATCTCTCACCTCCTATGGTGGCTAGTCCTATTTATAGAGGCCCTGGTCCTCTTCCCAAATATTGAGCGGGAAGGGAGCCAACAATGGCGGGCTAATTTGAAGGGGGACAGGTAGTACAAGCTATCCTGACAAAAGGTAGTCTGCGCCTGTGCAAAGCTCTAGTGGTGATGCCGTCTTGGGCTCCACGATGACCTCCGTCTTGCAGTCCATGGTCTTGGTCTTGTTGCACCGAAACAACAACCTTTGCCTAAGGCCTCGGTACCCTGCGGCTGCGCTTGCCCCCTTCGCACCAAAGAGGAAACAAGGACGCTGCGCGCAGGCGCCCGCCTGGTGTCGATCGTCATGGCTCACGTCACGAGAGCCTCGCGAGGTTTGCCCCGCCTTGATATCTTCGCTCCTCGTGAGCCTACCTAGTCAGGCCACTCAAGAGGAGGTCTTGCGTTGTCCGCCTCGCGAGGCTTGGCCCCTTGCGAGGGTCTTGGATGCTTGTTGATGAAGATGGGTCGTACGGCCTGCTGGCTCCGCCACGCCACGGGCCGCAGGCAGGCAAGTCTGGGGACCCCCGTTCCCAGAACACCGACGGTAGCCCTGGGCCCAAGGTGCGCTCGGGCTTGGCTTCGCGGCAAAGCCAAGGGTCAAGTTCGGAGCACCGTGGGCCCCCAAAAGCCTGCTGCCTCGGTTGACACGTGGCGGTTGATTGGACGTGGGTGTCTCCGCTTCCCCACGCTGCCTTGGCAACTGCTTGACTTGGCAAAAGGCAGGCGCGGGCGGCACTTGCCTTCATTGCTTCATCCTTGCCTCGCTCCAGATCCCATTTCTCGCTCTTCACCACCTGCTACCTACAGATCTGCTCCGGCCTTGCTCTGCATCTGTCGCCCATTGCGCCGCGCAAGGTCAAGACTTCCTCGGCTCCTGCTTGGTACGAGCCCGCTCTTGAGGCGCCCACTATCACGGAGAAGAGCCTTGCCTCCGTGCGCCTACTGACAGCGGGAGAGAGCGACGAGTGGGGGAAGAAGGAGCTCTGTCTTGCCTCCGATGAGCCGGAGCCTGAGGGGAGCACCTTCTTTCCCTTCTTTTCGAGCAGCGTTGTCGTCGGGTTGGTTCCTCCCTTCTCTGATTTCTTTTATGAAGTCCTCGACCACTATGAGCTGCAAGCGTTGCATCTCCATCCCAACTCTGTCCTCCTCCTATCCATCTTTGCCTACTACTGTGAGGCGTACCTAGGCGTGATGCTATCCGTGGCGCTCTTGCGCCATTTCTTCTTCCTCCGTGTCAGCGAGGGTCACATCTATGGATGCGCCAACTTCGTCGCGTTCGGCAAGGCCAACTCCATCTCGAGCACCGGGAAGAGGGCCGATAACATTCTATCCAAATGGGTCATGGTGGACGCCAAGCTCGCCCATCCGCGCCTGGTGTTTCCGACGGAGGCGCCCCGGCAAGGCAAGGAGTGGCCCAAAGCGGAGCTTGTCGACGAGCGGGCATCGTCAGTGTTGTGGCAGATGATGACTGACCTGAAGCCGCGCAATGCGAGGGCGGCCAAAATAACGGGAGCGATGCTCCTAAGGGAGTTCTTGACGTTGCGGGTTGCCCCACTCCAGGCGCGCGCGCCCCCCTTCTGGGAGCTTGTAGGAGGGGAAAACAAGGCTCACCTGAGGCCGGGGGACCTGCCTGACGACGAACTGGACACCGTCCTGCGTCTCATAGTCAGGGACAACCAGGAGTACCCGCCTAGCGCCTTCATTCCCCTGTTCCAACGCAGGGACCGGGAGGAATTCGTCGCCACCAGGCCGACTTTTGATGCGCACGGGTTGGTGCCGCCGATGTTTTCAGGAGCTCCTTCGGCGCAAAAACCGGTGGAGGTGTCTTCTGGCGAGTCCCGCAGAGAGGGGGAAGAGGAGGTGGACTCGGAGGAGACCCCAGAAGAGGTGGGGGAGACCTCCCCTCCAAGCAAGGCCGAGATTCTCCGCGCTCTTCCTGATGATGCCGAGGTTGACGCCTACCAAGGAGGGAAGGAGCAACCCCTCGTCCCGATGAAGGGTAGGTCGTCACTGGTAGACCGTGGTGCCACCTCCACCCCAACACCTCCTGGCGCTGGATCCGGTTCTGCGTCCGCACCGCATGGCGCTGCCAGGGCCCAGACGCCTACCCCTCAGGCCCCGATGCTGTCAGGCCTCAAGCTTCACAAGCGAAAGGTGAAGTACTTGGCGGTGGACCGCTAGGTGTCTCTGTAACACCCCGGATGTAATTTACCTTATCTTTACTCCAACTCTTGCCATTTCCGGCACTAAGTTATTTTATTCCTTGTCGTCGGGTTTTTGTCTCCATGTGTTTTGTCTTTGTCATGCATCTCATATCATGTCATCATGTGCATTGCATTGGCATACGTGTTCGTCTCATGCATCCGAGCATTTTCCCCGTTGTCCGTTTTGCATTCCGGCGCTCCTATGTTCTCCGGTGGTCTTTTCTACCTCTTTTCGTGTGTGGGGGTTAAACATTTTCGGATTGGACCGAGACTTGTCATGCGGCCTTGGTTTACTACCGGTAGACCGCCTGTCAAGTTTCGTGCCATTTGGACTTCGTTTGATACTCCAATGGTTAACCAAGGGACCGAAAAGGCCTCGTGTGTGTTGCAGCCCAACACCCTTCCAAACTGGCCCAAAACCCATCTAAACCCCTTTTATCATCTAGAGCGTTCGATCATGATCGCGTGGCCGAAAACCGCACTCCATTTGGAGCTTCCTAGCTCCTCCTACCTATAAATCTAGGCCTCCCCCAAAATTTTCGGATCCCTTTCCCCGAAACCCTAGCCTCCTTCGTCCTCCGTAGCTGGACAACGTCCGCCGGTGCCGGACGTGTCCGACCTGACCGCACCGCCGTTCTGCACCAGTGGCGTCCTACCACGTGTCTCGCCGGCCCTTCCCCCGCCGCGCGGCCCGCCGACCCGCTCCGGGCCCTCCCCGGCCCGTCTCCTCCCGCCGCCCGCGCCATCATCTCCCTCGCCCGCGGCGACCCCGCGCGCCAGGCCGCCTTCGCCGGCCACCGCCGCCGCAGTCCGGCGACCTCCGCCGCTGCCTCCCAGGCCGCCGCCCAAGTCCGGCGCCACCCCAAACCGCGGCGCCCCGCTCCGGCTTCCGCGCCCGCCGTCCCGTGCTCCGGGGTGAGCCCTGCCCCGGCGATCTCCCTCCTCTCCGGCCACCTCGTCCTTCTCCGGTGACTTCAACCCCGGCGAACCTCGGGAGGCGTGTACATGCTACAGTGCTCCAGATCCAGATACAGATCTGTTTGCCTCAGTTGACTTTTTCCTCCCGAAACCCTAGTTTTTAGCATTTTTCCGCATGCCATAACTCTGCATCCGTAGCTCTGATTCGTGCGTGTAACATATCGAAATGTTCGTCTCGATGAGTACATCATTTCATCTCATTGCATCATTTTCATTTGAGCTCATCTTGATGCCCGAAATGTTGTTGGAAGAGGGCTATGTGATGAATTTGTCAGATCTGTTTCAGCAAATAGCCTTTTGTCATTTTTGCCATGATTAATGTGTGCACGCTATGATCCTGAGCTCTACATGTGTTTTGTAGAATGCCATGTCATCTTTACAGAGGTGTATGCCATGTATTTTTGTGATATTTGTGGTGACTAGCACAAGCATGCAAAGTAGCGTAATTGTTGATGCTGATTTCAGGGACTTAGAATTTCAAAGTCCTTGTCCTGTTTTTGTTTTATGCCATATGTTCATGTTGTTTCCTAGTGATCCGTGCCTCTTTTGAGGATGATCAGTAAGGATGTTTTGTTAATATTGTGGTGGTCTATCCATCCATGTCTTTATTTGCATTTATGGAGCACCCTAGCTTGAGCCAATCGAGCTCTACTTTTGCTATAAAATGATCCGGGAAGATTGTTGACATGTTTAGCAATTTTGCCGAGGATGTTGCTATTGATCTGTCCATGCTATGTTGTTGTTCTTGCCATGTATAGCTTCTATGCCATGTATTCTTAATGGTTGTATGTTTAGTTTGTCATGCTATGCTCTTTAGTGAGTGCATCGAGCTCGTAAACATGCCTACTCGTTAATCTGTTTTGCAGGCTCCAGTTTTTCACCAAGTCTGAATCTGTTTATGTTTTTGCCATGTTCACATGCTTGTAATTGTATTTTCCGATCCATTTTGACTCAAGGTCACTAAGGGACTTTTGTTAAGTGCTTTGAGTAGCTTCATGCCATGCCTTGATTTGCCATGTTAAGTTCCTCTAGCATGTAGTTTTCATGCTCTAAAGATTGCTTCCTTATGATAAATTCCAGACTTAAGTTAATTTCACTAAGTCTGAAACCTGTTATCATTTGCACTTTTGCCATGCTTGTTTGAACTTGTTAATGGATGAATTTGCCGTAGCTCAGTGTTCATCTTTTGTCAAGAATCATGAGTGGATCCCTGCCATGTATTTTTTTTGTCATGTTTGAGTGTTGTAGCATATTTAACTTGATGCATTTAGATGGCTAATTGCTGATTATCGCAGACCGGTGCCATATTTGTTTTGCTTGCCATTTCCAAACCGTGCATCCGATTCCGGTGATCTTTATATCGATTTCAACCAAAATCAACTCACCTTTCAAGGGGCACTCTTGGATTTCCAAGTTGAGTCCAGGTTCATTCTTTCCTTTCCAAATCTCGCATATGCATCACATATCGCATCCCGCATATCATACCATGTTTGCATCATGTTGCTTGAGCATTGCACGTGGTTGATTGTGTTCCTTTGTGCTTGTTATTCTTATTTGGGTAGAGCCGGGAGACGAGTTCATGAACAAGGAGCCTGTTGAGTTTGTTTACGAGGATCAAGGCAACTCTGAGTACTTTGCAGGCAAGATGACCATACCCTCGAAATCACTTCTATCTTTGCTTGCTAGATGCTCGCTCTTTTGCTATGCCTATGCTACGTCAAACCTCTAACCCACCATGTCCTAGCAAACCGTTGTTTGGCTATGTTACCGCTTTGCTCAGCCCCTCTTATAGCATTGCTAGTTGCAGGTGAAGATTGGAGTTCGTTCCTTGTTGGAACTTGTTTATTGTTGGGATATCACAATATTATCTTGTTTATCTTAATGCACCTATATACTTGGTAAAGGGTGGAAGGCTCGGCCTTATGCCTAGTGTTTTGTTCCATTCTTTCCGCCTTAGTTTCCGTCATATCGGTGTTATGTTCCCGGTTTTTGCGTTCCTTACACGGTTGGGTTATAATGGGAACCCCTTGACAGTTTGCCTTGAATAAAACTCCTCCATCAAGGCCCTACCTTGCTTTTACCATTCGCCACGTAGCCTTTTTCCCTTGGGTTTCGCGGACTCAAGGGTCATCTTTATTTTAAACCCCCGGGCCAGTGCTTCTCTAAGTGTTGGTCCAACCCAGAGCACCATGCGGGGCCGTCCCTTGGCAACTTGGGTTACGTTGGCTCCCGTACGCTTAGCTTATCCGGTGTGCCCTGAGAACGAGATATGTGCAGCTCCTATCGGGATTTGTCGGCACAGCGGGTGGTCTTGCTGGACTTGTTTTACCATTGTCGAGGATGTCTTGTAACCGGGATGCCGAGTCTGATCGGATTGTCTTGGGAGAAGGAATATCCTTCGTTGACCGTGAGAGCTTGTGATGGGCTAAGTTGGGACTCCCCTGCAGGGATTTGAACTTTCGAAAGCCGTGCCCGCGGTTATGGGCAGATGGGAATTTGTTAATGTCCGGTTGTAGATAACATGAAACTTAACTTATTAAAATGCACCAACCGCGTGTGTTACCGTGATGGTCTCTTCTCGGCGGAGTCCGGGAAGTGAACACGGTGTTGGAGTAATGTTTGACGTAGGTTGTTCTAGGATCACTTCTTGATCATAGTTGTTCGACCGTGCTTTTTCCTTCTCTTCTCGCTCTCTTTTGCGTATGTTAGCCACCAAATATGCTAGTTGCTTGCTGCAGCTCCACCTCATACCTTTGCCTTACCTATAAGCTTAAATAGTCTTGATCAAGAGGGTGCGAGATTGCTGAGTCCCCGTGACTCATAGTTTACTTCCAAAACCAGATGCAGGGACCGATGATACCGTTCCAGATGATATGACCGAGCTCAAGTGGGAGTTCGATGAAGACTCTCGCTGTTACTATGTGTCTTTCCCAGATGATCAGTAGTGGTGCCCAGTTGGGGCGATCGGGGACTTTGTCGCATTTGGGGGTTGATCTTTATTTTGGTACCGTAGTCGGACCCTGAGTGTATTGGATGAATGTAATGACTTATTTGTGTATTTGTGTGACGTGGCGAGTGTAAGCCAACTATGTACCTTTCCCTTTATTTATTTACATGGGTTGTTGTGAAGATTACCTCACTTGCGACCTTGCTTTAAATGCGGTTATGCCTCTAAGTCGTGCTTCGACACGTAGGAGATATAGCCGCATCGAGGGCGTTACAAGTTGGTAATCAGAGCCTTCCCCGACCTTAGGAGCCCCTTGCTTGATCGAATCGTTGGCGTTGTTGAGTCTAGAAAAAATGTTTTGAGTCATTTAGGAATTATATATATCGGAGAGTTAGGAATTCTTTTTACTCATCAGTCCCTTCATTGCTCTGGTGAGGCATCCTGACGTAGAGTTTTGACTCTTCTCTTCTCAGATTTCACTAAAAAAATTTAGGATCACGTGGGTATCTTGGAATCATTCCGATGGTTTCGTGACGAGAACATTGTTCTTGGTGCCTCCTGTCATTTAGGGGTTGTGGCAGTGTCCCGAGGAGTTGAGCTCCGAGGTGTTGTCGTCACAATTTTATCGTTGAGATTCTAGAATACCTGAGTTTGGCCGACATAAAAAATCTCTTTTATGTAGTTGTTGGTGAGATAACCTCGACGCCACCCAGTACTGGGGCGGGAGTTCGGGAGTATTGCCATAACTCGTATAACGGATGCTTTTCGAAGGTTGAGGTAAATGATTTCCAAAGGTTTCTCGATTATGTGTTGAAGGATGGATACAGCTGGATGTAGGATTTGCTAGATTTGGGTGAGATATTATGCTTCCCCTGTATCCCCAACACCTGATTGCATAACCGAAAAGGTTCAGGAGTTTCATAGGTGGGAATTCTTGTAGCTCTAGTTCTTCTTCTGCGAATATTTGGTTTGGGATTGGGTAATCCTCACCAAGTATTTGTTCTTGTCCGTACCTTGTTTTTATTCTTCTACCTCAATTCTAAGTGGCTTCTCAATTTATGGAAATGTGACCATTTCAATTGGAATGCATTCGTTCATTTTGTTCGGGTGTGAAGACTTTATGTTGCAATTTCAATCTGTTCGATTCAGCTTGAATATTTGCCTGTCAATATGCTAATGGATGTCACCCTCTTCAGGATGGCTCCTCCAACGCGCACGACTCCGAATCCTGATCCGCCACCACCGCCTCCACCTCCGGAGGCATGGCAAGCTGTGATGGCCGCTACCAATGCAAACACGCAGCTGATCATGCAAATTCTTCAAGAGCGCAACCAAGGGAATCATGGCCATGGCAACAATCAGAATTAGTTTGCTACACTCAACCAGTTCCTCGCTAATCAGCCAAAGACCTTCAGCAATTGTGTTGAGGCAACAGACGCTGATGATTGGCTCGTGGACATATGCAAGCATTTCGAGTGCAGTAACGTCAGGCCTGAGGACTTTGTCAAGTTTGCCTCTTTCCAACTCAAAGACCAAGCTGCAGAATGGTTTCAGCAGTACAAATATTCCATAGGAGGCCGTGTGATTACTTGGGATGAATTCCGTCAAGACTTCAAAGCTCATTATATTCCTCAAAGTGTGGTTGAGAGCAAGCATGAGGAATTCCGCAACCTGAAGCAAGGCACTACGTCTGTTTACCAGTACAACATCATGTTTCAGAAGCTCGCCCGTTTCACTAACCAAGACGTCCCTGACGAGAAGAGCATGATATATCAGTTACCAAGACGTCCCTGACGAGAAGAGCATGATATATCAGTTCAGGGGTGGTCTCAGAGAAGAACTCCAGCTAGCTCTCGTCCTCTTTGAGCCCAAGAAGTACGATGAGTTCTACAACATGGCAATGAAGCAAGAGGCTGCCCAACTGAAGTGCGATGCTTCCAAGAAGCGATTCAGAGATGTGACTTCTTCTTCCTCAACTCAAGTGGTTTCTAAGCAGCAAAAGTATTGGCTGCCTCCTCCTCCGTTCCGTCAGCCTTATCAGCAGAAGAGCAAAGGTGGCAGTGGATCTTCCCACCCACCCAACCCTAGCTTTCAGAACAAGACTTCGTCTCAAGCTCCAAGATCAAGTGCTCCGTATCACCTTCCGCTCTCGGAGGTCACGTGCAACAAGTGCCAACAGAAGGGTCACTATGACAACAAATGGTTCAATCAGAGGCGTCTTCCTCCTCCTCCTGTGAGATCGGCAAGTACCGCAGTGGTCAAGCATAACCCCAAGCACGCCAAGGTCAACTTGTTGAACGCAGCTCAGGCAGATGACTCGTCAGATGTGATTATGGGTAACTTTCCAGTTAACTCTACTCCTGCAAAAGTTCTTTTGACACTGGTGCATCGCATTGTTTCATGTCAAGATCATTTGTTTCCAAGCATGACTTCGTTTCGCAAATGTTGGTTAAACCTATGGGAGTGGTTTCTCCGGCTAAGTCTATGAGGGCTACTTCAATAGTCCCGGATGTTTCTATCATGATGGGAGACTTCAAGTTTTTGGCTTCTCCAATGGTCCTTGGTAACTCGGATATTGATCTTATTCTCGGAATGGACTGGCTTTCTAAGCACAAGGCTCAGCTTGATTGTGCCGCTAGGCAGATTCAGTTGACTCATTCGTCTGAGGATGTAATTGTCTTTGCCGCTAATGACGATACCATTCGACTGTTTTCTCTCAATGAGAAGGATGAGCTGGATGCCATCTCTCAAATTCCAGTCGTTTGCGAATATCAAGACGTCTTTCCAGAAGAGCTTCCAGGAATGCCTCCGCACCAGCCAGTTGAATTCGTCATCGATCTTGAGCCTGGCACGGAACCTGTTTGCAAACGTCCGTACAAGCTTGGACCTAAAGAGTTTAAGGAGCTGAAGAAGCAACTCGATGAACAAGAGCGTATGGGTCTCATCCAACCTAGTTCTTCTCCGTGGGGTTGTGGAGTTCTTTTTGTGAAGAAGATGGATGGAACAGACCGACTTTGTGTTGACTACCGTCCATTGAACAAGAAGACTATAAAGAACAAGTACCCACTTCCCAACATCAACAAGCTGTTTGAACAACTCAAAGGTGCTCAAGTATTCTCCAAGCTTGATCTCCGTATGGGCTATCACCAGATTGGAATTCGTGAGCAAGATATCCCCAAGATAGCATTCAGAACAAGCTATGGTTCATATGAATACACTGTCATGTCTTTCGGCCTCGTCAACGCTCCTCCAACATTCTCTCGCATGATGAACTTCATCTTCAACCCCTACACAAATGACTTCGTCTTGGTCTACCTCGATGACATTTTGGTCTTTTCCAAGAACAAGGAAGATCATGCCAAGCACTTGCGTTTGGTGCTGGATAAGCTCAGAGAACATCAGTTCTATGCCAAGTTTTCAAAGTGCAAGTTTTGGCTCGATGAGGTTCTCTATCTTGGGCATATCATCTCTGCCAAGGGCATAGCGGTGAATCCTGAGAAGGTGTCTGCAATTGTGAATAAGGAACCACCTCAGAACGTGACGCAACTCCGCAGTTTCCTTAGTCTCGCAAGCTATTGTCGAAGGTTCGTCGAGAACTTCTCAAAGATCGCGAAGCCGCTTTCCAACCTTCTCTAGAAACACGTCAAGTACGTTTGGTCTCCTGAATGTGACATCGCTTTCAACACCCTGAAAGAGAAGTTAGTCACTGCTCCAGTTCTGACTCCTCCTGATGAATCCAAACCGTTCGAGGTCTTCTGTGATGCTTCTCTTCAGGGTCTTGGTGCAGTGTTGATGAAAGAGAAGAAAGTTGTGGCCTATACTTCTCGCCAGTTGAAGCCCAATGAAAAGAACTACCCCACTCACGACCTCGAGTTGGCGGTAGTTGTGCATGCTCTTTTGACGTGGAGACATCTCTTATTGGGAAGAAAAGTGGACATCTTCACTGACCACAAGAGTCTCAAGTACATCTTCACTCAGCCTAATCTCAACCTCAGGCAGACTCGTTGGGTCGAGATGATTCAAGAGTATAATTCGAGTATCGAATATACTCCAGGAAAGGCCAATGTAATTGCTGACGCTTTGAGCAGAAAGGCTTACGGCAACAGTTTGATTCTCAAGCCTTACCAACCCGAGCTTTGTGAAGCTTTCCGCAAACTCAATCTGTAAGTTGTTCCTCAAGGTTTTCTCGCCAACCTCCAAGTCTCTCCTACTTTGGAAGATCAGATTCGCGAGGCTCAACTTCTTGATGCTATGGTGAAGAAGGTGAAGATTGAGATTGCCAAGAGTCAACCCAAGTACAAGTGCTATCGCCTTGATGACAAGGATACTCTATTCTTCGAGGATCGCATTGTTGTGCCTAAAGGTGACCTTCGTAAATTCATTATGAACGAGGCTCACAATTCACTCCTCTCTATCCACCCTGGAAGTACAAAGATGTACCAGGACCTCAAGTAGTCGTATTGGTGGACTCGAATGAAGTGTGAGATTGCTCAGTTCATGAATGAATGTGATGTCTGCAGAAGAGTGAAGGCAGAACACCAACGAATAGCTGGTCTCCTCCAACCTCTTGCCATTCCAGAATGGAAGTTTGACCACATTGAGATGGATTTCGTGACTGGATTTCCAAAGTCCAAGCATGGCAATGATGCTATCTTCGTTGTCATCGACAAACTCACTAAAGTGGCTCATTTCCTTCCTATCAAAGAGTCTATCACTACAGCTCAATTGGCAAAGCTATATACCTCTCGGATTGTCGCTCTGCACGGCATTCTGCAGTTGATATCTTCAGATCGTGGCATCATCTTCACCTCGGAGTTTTGGGATTCTTTTCAGAAGGCCATGGGCACCAACATCCGTTTCAGCACAGCTTTTCATCCTCAAACTAGCGGCCAAGTCGAGCGTGTCAATCAGATTCTTGAAGATATGCTCGGGGCTTGCGTTATCTCCTTCGGTATGAAGTGGGAAGATTGTCTTCCATATGCCGAGTTTTCCTACAACAACAGCTTTCAAGCGAGTTCGGGCAAGGCCCCATTTGAAATTCTCTATGGCAGGAAGTGTCGTACTCCTCTTAACTGGTCAGAGATTGGTGAACGTCAACTTCTTGGAAATGACTTGATCACAGAGGCAGAAGAGATGTGCAAAGTCATTCGCGATAACCTCAAAGCAGCGCAATCGCGCCAGAAGAGCTATTATGATAGTAAGCATCGTGATTTGGCTTTTGAGATCGGAGACCATGTTTACCTCCGCGTCTCTCCAATGAAAGGTACTCGTCGCTTCGGTATCAAAGGGAAGCTTGCCCCTAGATACGTGGGTCCTTTCAAGATCATCAGCAAGAGAGGCGATCTCGCCTATCAACTCGAGCTTCCCTCCAACTTTGCAAACGTGCATGACGTGTTTCACGTGTCTCAACTCCGCAAGTGCTTCAAGACCCTTGACCGCACCGTCAACTTCAAAGACATTGATCTCCAAGAAGACCTTTCTTAACGTGAGCACCCAGTTGCTATTCTTGAAGAAACTGAGCGCAAGACTCGCAACAAGTCAATCAAATTCCTCAAAGTCAAGTGGTCACATCATTCCGACCGTGAAGCCACCTGGGAACGCGAGGATCACCTCCGTTCTGAGTACCCGGAGTTTTTCCAGTCCTAGATCTCGGGACGAGATCCTTTCGTAGTGGTGGAGTGTTGTAACACTCCGGATGTAATTTACCTTATCTGTACTCCAACTCTTGTCGTTTCCGGCACTAAGTTATTTTATTCCTCGTTGTCGGGTTTTTGTCTCCGTGTGTTTTGTCTTTGTCATGCATCTCATATCATGTCATCATGTGCATTGCATTTGCATACGTGTTCATCTCATGCATCCGAGCATTTTCCCCGTTGTCCGTTTTGCATTCCGGCGCTCCTATGTTCTCCGGTGGTCTTTTCTACCTCTTTTTGTGTGGGGGGGTTAAACATTTTAGGATTGGACCGAGACTTGTCATGCGGCCTTGGTTTACTACCGGTAGACCGCCTGTCAAGTTTTGTGCCATTTGGACTTCGTTTGATACTCCAACGGTTAACCGAGGGACCGAAAAGGCCTCGTGTGTGTTGCAGCCCAACACCCTTCAAAACTGGCCCAAACCCATCTAAACCCTTTTTATCATCTAGAGCGTTCGATCACAATCGCGTGGCCGAAAACCGCACTCCATTTGGAGCTTCCTAGTTCCTCCTACCTATAAATCTAGGTCTCCCCCGAAATTTTCGGATCCCTTTCCCCGAAACCCTAGCCTCCTTCGTCCTCCACGCGCCGGACAACGTCCGCCGGCGCCGGACGTGTCCAACCTGATGGCGCCGCCGTTCCACACTAGTGGCATCCCGCCACATGTCCCGCCGGCTCTTCCCCCGCCGCGCGGCCCACCGACCCGCTCCGGGCCCTCCCCGGCCCGTCTCCTCCCGCCGCCCGCGCCATCATCTCCCTCGCCCGTGGCGACCCCGCGCGCAGGGCCGCCTTCGCTGGCCACCGCCGCCGCAGTCCGGCAACCTCCGCCGCGGCCGCCCAGCCCGCCGCCCAAGTCCGGCGCCGCCCCGCACCGCGGTGCCCTGCTCCGGCTTCCGCGCCCGCCGTCCCGTGCTCCGGCTTGAGCCCTGCCCCGGCGAGCTCCCTCCTCTCCGGTCGCCTCGTCCTTCTCCGGCGACTTCAACCCCGGCGAACCTCGGGAGGCGTGTACGTGCTATAGTGCTCGAGATCCAGATCCAGATCTGTTTGCCTCGGTTGACTTTTTCCTCCCGAAACCCTAGTTTTTAGCATTTTTTCACATGCCATAACTCTGCATCCGTAGCTCCGATTCATGCGTGTAGCATATCGAAATGTTCGTCTCGACGAGTACATCATTTCATCTCATTGCATCATTTTCATTTGAGCTCATCTTGATGCCCGAAATTCTGTTGGAAGAGGGCTATGTGATGAATTTGTCAGATCTGTTTCGGCAAATAGCCTTTTTGTCATTTTTGCCATGATTAATGTGTGCATGCTATGATCCTAAGCTCTACATGTGTTTTGTAGAATGCCATGTCATCTTTACAGAGGTGTATGCCATGTATTTTTGTGATATTTGTGGTGACTAGCACAAGCATGCAAAGTAGCGTAATCGTTGATGCTGATTTCAGGGACTCAGAATTTCGAAGTCCTTGTCCTGTTTTTGTTTTATGCCATATGTTCATGTTGTGTCCTAGTGATTCGTGCCTATTTTGAGGATGATCAGTAAGGATGTTTTGTTAATATTGTGGTGCTCTATCCATCCATGTCTTTGTTTGCATTTATGGAGCACCCTAGCTTGAGTCAATCGAGCTCTATTTTTGCTATAAAATGATCCGGGCAGATTGTTGACATGTTTAGCGATTTTGCCGAGGATGTTGCTATTGATCCGTGCATGCTATGTTGTTGTTCTTGCCATGTCTAGCTTATATGACATGTATTCTTGATGGGTGTATGTTTAGTTTGTCATGCCATGCTCTGTAGTGAGTGCATCGAGCTCGTAAACATGCCTACTCGTTAATCTGTTTTGCATGCTCCAGTTTTTCACTAAGTCTGAATCTGTTTATGTTTTTGCCATGTTCACATGCTTGCAATTGTATTTTCCGGTCCCTTTTGACTCAAGGTCACTAAGGGACTTTGTTACGTGCTTTGAGTAGCTTCATGCCATGCCTTGCATTGCCATGTTAATTTCACCAAGTCTGAAACCTGTTATCATTTGCACTTTTGCCATGCTTGTTTGAACCTGTTAATGGACAAATTAGCCATGTTTGAGTGTTGTAACATATTTAGCTTGATGCATTTAGATGGCTAATTGCTGATTATCGCAGACCAGTGCCATATTTGTTTTGCTTGCCATTTCCAAACCGTGCATCCGATTCCGGTGATCTTTATATCGATTTCAACCGAAATCAACTCACCTTTCCAGTGGAACTCTTGGATTTCCAAGTTGAGGCCAGGTTCATTCTTTCCTTTCCAAATCTCGCATATGCATCACATATCGCATCCCGCATATCATACCATGTTTGCAACATGTTGCTTGAGCATTGCACGTGGTTGATTGTGTTCCTTTGTGCTTGTTGTTATTGTTTGGGTAGAGCCGGGAGATGAGTTCGTGAACGAGGAGCCCGTTGAGTTTGTTTATGAGGATCAAGGCAACTCTGAGTACTTTGCAGGCAAGATGACCATACCCTCGAAATCACTTCTATCTTTGCTTGCTAGATGCTCACTCTTTTCCTATGCCTATGCTATGATGCCTACCACTTGCTTATCATGCCTCCCAAATTGCCATGTCAAACCTCTAACCCACCATGTCCTAGCAAACCATTGTTTGGCTATGTTACCGCTTTGCTCAGCCCCTCTTATGGCGTTGCTAGTTGTAGGCGAAGATTGGAGTTCGTTCCTTGTTGGAACTTGTTTATTGTTGGGATATCACAATATTATCTTGCTTATCTTAATGCACCTATATACTTGGTAAAGGGTGGAAGGCTCGGCCTTATGCCTAGTGTTTTGTTCCACTCTTTCCGCCTTAGTTTCCGTCATATCGGTGTTATGTTCCCGGTTTTTGCGTTCCTTACACGGTTGAGTTATAATGGGAACCCCTTGACAGTTCGCCTTGAATAAAACTCCTCCAGCATGGCCCGACCTTGGTTTTACCATTCGCCACTTAGCCTTTTTACCTTGGGTTTCGCGAACTCAAGGGTCATGTTTATTTTAAACCCCCGGGACCAGTGCTTCTCTAAGTGTTGGTCCAACCCAGAGCACCGTGCGGGGCCGTCCCTTGGCAACTTGGGTTACATTGGCTCCCGTACGCTTAGCTTATCCGGTGTGCCCTGAGAACGAGATATGTGCAGCTCCTATCGGGATTTGTCGGCACAGCGGGTGGTCTTGCTGGACTTGTTTTACCATTGTCGAGGATGTCTTGTAACCGGGATGCCGAATCTGATCAGATTGTCTTGGGAGAAGGAATATCCTTCGTTGACCGTGAGAGCTGTGATGGGCTAAGTTGGGACTCCCTGCAGGGATTTGAACTTTCGAAAGCCGTGCCCACGGTTATGGGCAGATGGGAATTTGTTAATGTCCGGTTGTAGATAACATGAAACTTAACTTATTAAAATGCACCAACCGTGTGTGTTACCGTGATGGTCTCTTCTCGTCAGAGTCCGGGAAGTGAACACGGTGTTGGAGTAATGTTTGACGTAGGTTGTTCTAGGATCACTTCTTGATCATAGTTGTTTGTCCGTGATTTTTCCTTCTCTTCTCTCTCTCTTTTGCGTATGTTAGCCACCAAATATGCTAGTCGCTTGCTGCAGCTCCACCTCATACATTTGCCTTACCTATATGCTTAAATAGTCTTGATCGCGAGGGTGCGAGATTGCTGAGTCCCCGTGACTCACAGTTTACTTCCAAAACCAGATGCAAGGACCGGTGATACCATTCCAGATGATATGACCGAGCTCAAGTGGGAGTTCGATGAAGACTCTCACCGTTACTATGTGTCTTTCCCAGATGATCAGTAGTGGTGCCCAGTTGGGGCGATCGGGGACTTTGTCGCATTTGGGGGTTGATCTTTATTTTGGTACGGTAGTCGGACCCTGAGTGTATTGGATGAATGTAATGACTTATTTATGTATTTGTGTGACATGGCGAGTGTAAGCCAACTATGTACCTTTCCCCTTTATTTATTTACATGGGTTGTTGTGAAGATTACCTCACTTGCGACATTGCTATCAATGCGGTTATGCCTCTAAGTCGTGCTTCGACACGTAGGAGATATAGCTGCATCGAGGGCGTTACAGTCTCGAACTTCGCTTTATCCCTGCTGGTACTTGTTATATCCTGATGCTCACCTTTGGCTGATCAGGCCGGCATCTTCGGCGAAGAAGAGGAAGGAGGGTATGGCGGCTGTGCCTCCCTCCGCAAAGCAAGGAGGCAACATCGCTCGTGTCTCCCCAGCCCGGTCGCCCCTGCGGGGCCAAAAGGAACATCGCCGCGTGGAATCAGCCCCCATAGCCCCGCTAGCTCTGGCAGTGTCGGTGCTTGGCGGGGCTGACAAGGTCCCAGCTGCTCCGGGGCCCGCAATCTCCCAAGCCCTGGTGGCGGCTTCGCTTCCTCCTACTGCTGCACCTCCACTTCATGGTCCTTCTACTCCTGCTGCCGTCTTGGAGCGTGCCCTTTCAGAGATGACCCAGCTGCAGGAGGATCTCCTGAGCGCTGACCCGCGCCTGGTGGCCGGGCGTCTGGAGTTGGCCTCAGGCTGGCTTCATTCTGACCTGGCGGTACGCGCAACGCTGGGCGAGGCTGTTGCGGCTTCCAAGAGGGAGAAGCAAGGGGCCATCAGCGCTGCAGCCGATCGTGAGGCGGCACTGAAAGACGCCAAGGCCACCCTTAACCGCTGCCAAGTGCTGGAGGTGAGTTGCAGAGCCTGCGCGACAAGCATGCCGAAGAGGTACGCCGCCGCCAAGCAGAGGAGAATGAGATGAAGGCCCGGGAGGAAGCCGTCACGAACCGTGATGCTGAACTGGCGGAGGTGGGGAAGAAGCAGGCTGCCGAGCGCACATGGTTGGAAGAGTTGGAGCAGAAGATGGGGCGAAGGAGGCCGATTTTGCTGCCAAGGCGCGAGTCCTGGCCGAAGACCATGTGGCCTTCGCCGATCTCAAGAAGAGATCTCGCAAGGCACTGAGGACGCTCTACGAGCATGGCCTGGAGAGGCCGCTGGACACTGACGAGGACGGCCCCGCCCAGCTGCTTCCTCTCATGGTGAAGGCGCTTGAGGAGGTCGTTGAGGGCCTCGGTCCCATGGCGGAGGCAGAAGCTCACGTTCTGTCTTCAGCCACACTGACTCGTGTCCTCAGCCATCTACACCTCCGCGACCCCAACGCCCACCTTGACGAGCTGCTGGAGCCTGTGGCTGAAGACCTCTGCGAAGCCACCACCGCAGCTGTTCAAGGTCAAGTGGAGGCTTTGCTGGGGAAGTTCCATGGCTTTGTCTCCGATCCTGTGTCTGGCGATGCCCCAGATCCTGCGGCTGGTGGTGAAGGTGAGAACACCGTCGCCCACGGGGAAGCACCTTCCGCAGGCGACGGTGACATCCAGGGGTGACCTGCGGCTATTCTTCTCGTTTCATTCCTGCGACATACATCAGGCCTCGTGGAGGCGTTTATACTTTTCATTTGGTATTGTGAGAACAATATGCTTGTAATATTTGCTTCGAGATTTTGCGTTTTCCTTCCTATTTGCTTTGTTCTGCATCAGCAGAGCCCAGCCCCGCGCATACCTCAACCGCCATTGGGCCGACCGGAGACCAAGACGGTCCAAGGAGTGAGGGGCTACGTGACCAGTTAGGCTCCTGAGTCGCGATGCTCACGAGTCCCCCTTGATGTGCGAACAGCATATAGGGAGAGTTTGTGAGGATAGATTAATGTTCTACGTCGGCAGAGCCTGGCCCGCGCATACCTCAACCGCCATTGGGCCGATCGAAGACCAGGACGGACCAAGGAGTGAGGGGCTACGTGACAAGTTAGGCTCCTGAGTCGTGATGCTCAGGAGTCCCCTTGATGTTCAAACAATTTCCATACCTGCCCTCGCCGAGGCCTCGGGACGGGCGCGCGACGCCCAGGTCTGGGGGACCTGGTTGGGTGGTGTGCGCTTGGGTGTGACCCGACCATGGCCCCCGTGCCCAGCCCCCTCGCGCGACTCTCCCGAGGGGAGGTGTCATGGTGAGGCTGGGCGCTGAGCTCTGGGCTCCCTGAGGTTGGTGCGACCATGGGGTCGCCCTCAGTTGTTTATCACCAGCGCGGAGCATAGTGCTTCTGCTTGTGCACGGGCATAGCCGCTCCTCGGCAGTGTCGACAGCCAGCGCGGAGCATGGAGCTTCCACTTGCGTGTGGGATGTGGCCCCCCCTCCGGGAGGAGCCCCCGGGGCGTGTACAGCCCCGCCCTGACACGTGGCTTGCACGGCAGGGCTGCGAGGTGTATCTGGGCACTCGTGGGCCAGCGCGGGACTCACGAGGCCCTACCTCAAGGCGGGTTGCACCTGGTCTTGAGTCTTGGTGATTGTATGTTTCTGCAAAGCGGTTAGATGCAAGCACTCTACGTCCTTAGGTCCCGGCCCTCGAGCGAGCTCAGCCGCCACTGGTATGCCAGGTCGCGATGCCATGGTCAAGGCCAGGGGGTGAGGGCTGGAGAGCTAGTAAGAGCTCCTGAGTCGCGATGCTCAGGGGCCCCCCTTTTAAAGTGCAAGTGAATTGCATAGGGTGAATAGACCTGTGGCGGGCGGTGGTCGAGCAGGTGATAGCAGTTGGCAGGTTAAGCATGAAGAGCATATCGACTTGCATAAATGTAGGAAGATATATGCCACTGGGTCTGGCCCGAGCGGCGTGGGGATGATGCAGCCCGAGGGGCGCCCCCAACAAGGTAAGCTAAAGACATAGCAAAAGGGATACATGCCACAGGGACGGACCCATGTGGCCTGGGAATAATGCAGTGCGAGGGGCACTCCCAGCTTAAATGGACTTGGAAGATGTCACCTGGTCCTGTAGACGAAGTAGAGTTGGTGCAGCTGAAGCCACAAGTTGAAGGAATGGATCCTCATGAGCCACCGGAACCCTAAGCCGAGGGAGGCTCTGGGAGCTCGGGAGGTTCCCTGAAGACCGTCCCCATCTCCCCCTGAGCGGCATGGGACCTGGCCTCCTGAGCCGCCAGGACTTGCCACACATTGTGCTGATAGGCTGACACCACACTCGGCAAGCCGAAGGGCATGCGAACGTAGCTGTGTTGTGGACCCTCACAGCGGCCCGCACGTGATGGCCAGAAGCGTTCCTGAGATGCGGCCATGTTGAGCCCTGGGATGTCGATGCACACGCGCAGCTCAGCACCCTCGCCTGGATGGTGAGCCGCGCTCGATGAGCGGCTGTCGCCGCGCATGGCTCTCGCGTCTTGTAGCTCTTGGGTGGTCTCGGTGATGAACTCCTGGGCGGTGGGCACTCCTTGCCTCGTGCTCTCCTGAGGAAAGCATGCCGTGAAGCACGCTTCCAAGTGGTGCCCAAGCACCTCCCTCGTGAGGTTGGCAAGGTCTGAGGCTCTCCAGAAGAAAGCCCCCGAGCCCTGCCGGAGGAGGGCGCCGGGCGCGCTTTCCTATGCGGTGGAGGGAGGCCCCTGTAGCGGGTGCTGATCTTGACGAGGCTCCTGACGCGACGCCATCTTCTTGGGGTCCTGCACGGCGCGGCTGCTTCTTCTTGGGGATGGTCTCCGGAGGGCCTTCGCTTCTGCTGTCTGGGTTGTCGATTGCTGCGGCTTGGAAGGCGCGCTCAAGGGAGCACACCGCATCCCTTTCTTCACATGGGACCGTGATGATTCCCTCGCTTCCTGGCATCTTGAGGACGTTGTAGCCATGGTGAGTGATTGCCATGAACTTGGCCAGGGCTGGATACCCGAGGATGGCATTGTACGACAGGCGGATGTGCGCGACGTCGAAGTCGATCTGCTCGGTGTGGTAGTTCTCGCGCTCCCCGAAGGTGACAGGCAGGCGGACTTGCCCTATCGGTGTGGTGGAACTGTCAGTCACTCCTGAGAAAGGCTTGGTTAGCTGGAGCTGCTCATAGGGCACTTGGAGGATGTCGAACATGTCGACGGATAGGATGTTGAGCCCTGTGCCGCCGTCGATGAGAGTCTTGGTGACTTGCACATTGCTGATGACTGGGGAACACAGCATTGGGAGTGCGCCAGTGGTGGCTACGCACTTGAGCTGGTCGGCCGAGTTGAAGGTGATGGCGCATTGAGACCATCTGAGCGGGCGCGTGGCCTCGAGCTTGGGGAGCGCCGCGTTCACCTCGTGAAAGGATCGATATGGTTGACTAGAGGGGGGGGTGAATAGGCAACTAAAATTTTTTAGCTTTTCTTTAACAATTTAAACTTTGCATCAAAGTAGGTTGTCTAGATATGCAACTAGGTGAGCAACCTATATGATGCAACAAGTATAGGAACACAAGCATGCAAGTGATATGATACAAATAAGCTTGCACAAGTAAAGGCACGAGATAACCAAGAGTGGAGACGGTGGAGACGAGGATGTGTTGCCGAAGTTCCTTCCCTTTGAGAGGAAGTACGTCTCCGTTGGAGCGGTGTGGAGGCACAATGCTCCCCAAGAAGCCACTAGGGCCACCGTATTCTCCTCACGCCCTCACACAATGCGAGATGCCATGATTCCACTATTGGTGCCCTTGGAGGCGGCGACCGAACCTTTACAAACAAGGTTGGGGCAATCTCCACAACTCAATTGGAGGCTCCCAACGACACCACGAAGCTTCACCACAATGGACTATGGCTCCGCGGTGACCTCAACCATCTAGGATGCTCAAACACCCAAGAGCAACAAGATCCACAAGGGATTAGTGGGGGAATCAAATTTCTCTTGGTGGAAGTGTGGATTGAGGCCTTCTCAACCACTCCCGAGCAAATCAACAAGTTTGATTGGCTAGGGAGTGAGATCGGGCGAAAATGGATCTTAGAGCAATAATGGAGCTTAGGGTTGGAAGAGATAAGTCAACGGGGAAGAAGGGGACCCCTTATACAGTGAGGGACAAAGATCCAACCGTTATCCACCTACCAGCCCGCGGCCAGCGGTACTACCGCTCCAGGCCAGCGGTACTACCGGAGGGCCGCGCGGTACTACCGCTTGCTGCCAAGCGGTACTACCGCACGGTCATGCGGTACTACCGTACAGGCCTGCGGTACTACTGCAACCCCGGCAACACCAAGGTCAGATCTGAAACACAGGAGCTGAGGGCGGTACTTCCGCGAACGCGGTACTACCGTGCCCCCATGCGGTACTACCGCAAGGCAGGCATCCCCTAGCTAGGGGGAAGGAAACACCCGTGCCTACTTCCGCAAAGAAACAGAAGAAGCAAAAACCCGACACAGTAGTACTGCAGAGGGGCGGTACTACTGCCTGACAACATAGCACGGTACTACCGCGGAGCGAAAGCGGTACTACCGTGGTAGGCGCGGATGTAAAAAATTGCATCTGCCCCTACTACCGCAAGGGAGTGGTACTAGCCTGGTGGGCAACGGTAGTGCAGCTCCAGGGGAGCGGTACTACCATGGGCACCTGCGGTACTACCGCGCCGCAGCATGGTACTACCGCTGGTGCCTACGGTACTACCGCACACTTCGGAGCAGTACTACCGCAAGCCAACGCAGCAGCCAGAAACAAGACGGCGAGAAAGCGGAGGATGCTCCAAGGGAAGGGAGGGGACAAGAAGGAGACGTGTACGTGATGATTCCACCCAAACCTTTCCGACGCGGACCCCCTCTTAATAGTACAGCTTTCCTACGACTCAAATCCACCAAAAAGAAACGTAGAAAAGACGCCGTCTTCAACAGTCTTCGAGGGGCACCCAACCGTCTTGTGCCTGGCGATTAAATGTCTGGGATACTCAAGGCACACGATTAGTCCGCAAACGCGTTGTCATCAATCACCAAAACACCTTAGGGATAAATATGCCCTTACAATCTCCCACTTTTTGGTGGATTGATGACAATACGGGATTTGCACAAGGGAAATAATATTAAGCAACCGCAAACCCCTCCTCTCTAGAATATAGACAGGCTCCCCCTAGATGTGTGCCAACTAGATGGGTGCTTTGGACTGCACGGCACACACACTAGGATCAAAGCTCCCCCTATATTATAGAGACAAGCATTATCTAGTAACAGGAAGGCTAACACTAGACAGGATAACAAACATAAGTTAACTAAGGTAGATAGAGTGCATATGTCTTACACCATATGTAGGATAGGTCTCAAAGGCACAAACCAAACAAAAGAAAACGAGGCAAACGAGGATCAAATGACAAAGACAAAGCAAACACACCAAGCACGACACAACGCAAATCCCTACACTCTCTCCCCCTTTGGCATCGAGATGCCAAAAAGGTAGAGAGGACACCTACACACACGGGGTGGCTCAGGCAGAGAAGTCGTCCCACTGCTCCTCGTCAGACTCAGCGGCGGGGACGGGCTCCTCGATGTCTTCCTCTGAAATGGTCCACTTGTACCCCTGCTTCGTCATCCAGGCAGCCTCTGGCGTGATGACGTCCTCAGAACCGCCAGACACATCCTTTCCAAAGAGCCTCATGACCTTCTTGTCACGGCGGCGACTCTCCTTGTCAGCCACGTGAGTCCTGTACTATCCCTTTGCCTGCATGCAGAAGAGAGTCTTCATCTTGTCCTTTAACTTCTTGGCCCATGATGGCTCAAAGGAAGGAGTGGTAGACCTAGCAGCACGATCCTCAGCAACATGCTCTGCACCAGCCTCCTCCTCACCAACAGCCCTCCTAGCAGAAGAAGCCTCAGCACGGGTGGTAGTGTTGGCCCAGTTGGGCTTGACGCGGAGGTTGATGGACTCATGTCGAACCTAGTCTGGAGCAAGGAACTCATCACCAGGGTACATCTTCTCCCAAGTTGTGGAGAGCAACAGAAAAAGGTACGGTCCATAGATAGGTACCTTGCGAGTGAACACTGCAAACCGAAGCTCACACCACATGATGTGTGAGACATCAAGTGGCTGAGTCTGAGATGAACGTGCCTCTGCACACAGGAGCAACATGTCCACTAGATAAGCATGAACCTTGTCCTTGTCGCCAATGCGTGGGAACAGAGTGTTGCGAAAGATGCGATGCATGATATCCAGAAAGGAGTTCAGCACCCAAGTCGACCTTCTATTGGGGAGCACCTTCTCAACAAGGAATGGCTGAAGCAGGTTCTTGTTGGCAGACTTAGAGTTGGCGTGGGGGCGAACACCAATGGGGGTGTGAAGCCCGTCATCAGGAATGTGAAGCAGATCCATGAACTCCTTCCATGTAGCAGATAGCTGACAGCCGTTGGTCATCCAGGTCATCCTCCGCTCATCCCCGGGATGAAAGTAAACTGAGGCAAAGAACTGACAGATAAGCTCAGGGTCATAGTCAAGGTGAAAGGAGATCACCGGCTCAATAGCAAACTGCTCCACCAAGTCCAGAGCCTCTCCAAAATAGTCACGAAACTTGTCCTTCCGCATGTGGCTCATGTCTATCCACTTGACATCCACGAAGGTATTCTGTTTGTTCTTGATCACATCCAGATAGATGAGAGCATGTTGCTTGGTCCAGAACAACTCGGTGCCTCTGAGGACAGCCCGAGGATTCACATAGGGATTGATCTTCCGGCGTTCGACGTACTCAGTGACTGAAATCTCGTCCATGCCCTTAGCAGGTTCCTTTTGCTTGCTGGCAGTGGTCTTGACATTGCGCTTGGGGGAATTGGAGCCCTCTGGTGCTTCATCTTGGGGGTTGCGCAGACGCTTGGAGCCAGTGTCACGACTGGGATTGGAACGGCGAGAGCCACCACCTAAGACACAAAGCGCAAAACACACACGACAAGCAAGAAGGATCAATGCAAAGACCACAACAAAGCAAAAGAAACATGCAGAGAGCACACAAGATAATTGCCAAGAGAGAGAGATTTAACCCCTACGGTAGTACTGCCAAGTGCTGCGGTACTAAGATTGTAGTACTGCTCTTAGTCGCGGTAGTACCGTGTAAGGTCACGGTAGTACCGGGTCTAGGAGCGGTAGTAGGAGCTTAGTGCCTCAGCTAGTGCGGTAGTACCGTGTCTGAAGGGCGGTAGTACCGCACGAGCTAGCGCGGTAGTACCGCACCTGATGGGTGGTAGTACCGCTCATGAGACATGGTAGTACCTCACCGCGTCAGATCCGAACAAATTCAAATCTGAGAAAAGCCCGCGAAACCGCGACGGTACTACGGTTGGACAAATCTACCACAAGACAACATATCAAGTATGATTCCTACACAACACGACTCTCCTACATCCTACTCTTGCACAGATTTGGCCTAAAATCTCAAGAACAACAAGCATCTCCCCAAAAACCTAGAAGCGAGAGAACAACCAAGAAAAAGAGGGATTTGGGGAAAAACCTTGGTCCATGGCAAGAGGAAGTGGTGGGGCACGATCCCACCGGACGGAATCCGAGGAGAGTGGCCGGAGAAGGAGATCCGGCGAGGACCTCCGACACCGTTCTTGAGCAAGAGAGAGAAAGAGACGTGGGGAGAGAGATGAGTGAATGGGTATGGGGAGTTGGAACTCCCCTGCCCGAGTCATAACCCCCACGCTCACTCGATGGCGCGGTAGTACCGTGCCTCATCGCAGTAGTACCGCTCGGCGGAAGTACCGCACCTAAGCGGTAGTACCGTGCCCTGGCGCGGTAGTACCATGCCTCTCAAAGCGGTAGTACCGCAGCAAGCCGCGGTAGTACCGTGGGCTCAAGAAGATGCACGTTTCAAGCACACGAAAAAGAGGTCTTTGCATGAACACTCCGAGGCAACACGACACCACAAGACCACGCTACACACAAAGGCAGAAAGGCAAACGACAAAACGAAACAACCACGAGACACCAACTCTCCAGAGAGAGGGTGGTGGACGTAGCCACCTATGTTTGAGTCAATTGGTATGGCACCGCAAAGAATTATTCTTGGGCCCATGACCAAAACTCGTCTTTGAAGCACAAGTACCATCAAACATGGCTAATGTGAAAGACTTGATCAGTTTATGCATAATGGGGGGAGGGAGAGTTCATTGAGAGAACAACACTCCCCCTATGTCCATGCCTACATCTAAACAAGACAACACGTTGAGTATGGTGGGGTGTGCAAGGGTTCAAGCAACATTGCTCGAATCAATTATATTTAGCTCATGCCTTAACTCGCGAAATCTTGCTTCATCCAAGGGCTTTGTGAAAATATCTGCAAGGTTATCATGAGTGTTGACATAGTTGAGGTCGATCTCTCCTCGCCTAATGTGATCCCGGATGAAGTGATACCGGATCTCAATATGCTTCGTCTTGAAGTGTTGCACCGGGTTGAGAGAGATCTTGATGGCACTTTCATTGTCACACCAAAGAGGCACTTTGTCACAAATGACACCGTAATCCTTTAAAGTTTGCCTCATCCATAAGAGTTGTGCACAACAACTACCGGCCGCCACATACTCCGCTTCGGTGGACAAGAGAGACACACAACTTTGCTTTTTGGAAGACCAACTTACCAAAGAGCAACCAAGAAATTGGCACCCTCCGGAAGTGGACTTCCTATCCACTTTATCTCCCGCCCAATCGGAATCCGAATACCCTACAAGCTTGAAGTTTGCTCCTCTTGGGTACCATAAGCCAAAGTTTGGGGTATGATCCAAATATCGAAAGATTCGTTTGACCACCACATAGTGACTTTCCTTAGGTGCGGCTTGAAACCGTGCACAAATTTCCACACTCAACATGATATCCGGTCTAGATGCACAAAGGTAGAGCAAGGAGCCTATCATGGAGCGATATACCTTTTGATCCACCGCTTTACCATTGGGATCTATGTCAAGTTGGCACTTGGTGGGCATTAGAGTGGAAGCCGGCTTGACATCACTTAGATTGAATCTTTTGAGCATGTCTTGAGTATATTTGGCTTGGTTGATGAAGGTTCCTTCTCTTCTTTGCTTCACTTCGAAACCTAGAAAGAACTTCAACTCTCCCATGGAAGACATCTCGAACTTTGAGGTCATGAGAGCGGAAAATTCCTCATTGAAAGTTTTGTTAGGGGAACCAAAGATAATATCATCAAAATATAATTGGCACACAAACAACTCCCCTTTGACCTTCTTAGTAAAAAGAGTGAGGTCGATTAGCCCAACTTCAAAACCACGGTCTTGTAACAACTCGGTAAGGTGGTCATACCATGCACGTGGGGCTTGTTTAAGGCCATAGAGTTCCTTATCGAGTTGATACACATGATCGGGAAAGTAGGGATCCTCGAACCCGGGGGGTTGCTTGACATAGACCAATTCATTAATGGGACCATTAAGAAAAAGCACTCTTCACATCCATTTGTTGTAACTTAAAGTTATGATGAGAAGCATATGCAATCAACATGCGAATGGATTCAAGATGAGCAACGAGAGCAAAGGTTTCACCGTAGTCGATACCCTCGACTTGGGAGTAGCCTTGTGCTACCAAACGAGCCTTGTTGCGAATGATAATCCCATGGGCATCTTGCTTGTTCTTAAATATCCACTTGGTTCCAATGACATTGTGGTTCCCCGTCGGTCTTGGCACCAATCTCCACACTTTGTTGCACTCGAAGTTGTTGAGTTCTTCATGCATGGCATTGAGCCAATCCGGATCTTCGAGTGCCTCATAGACCTTGTGGGGTTCGACACAAGAGACAAATGCGTGATTCTCACAATAGTTTGCTAATTGTCTACGAGTGCTTAACCCATTTCTTAAGCTTCCAAGCACATTCGTCATGAGATGATCCTTGGTGGAGAGCTTGGAAGCAACCTTGGCGGCACGACGCTCCAATTCCACCTCGGGGGTGAGACATGGAGTGGTCACTTGATCATCTTGAGCGTCGTCTTGAGCTTGTTCTTGTTCTTGAACTTGCTCGGAGGAGAGAACTTGACCTTGGGCATCACTTGATGTGTCAACACCGTCTTGAGCATGATCTTGCCCTTGGTCATGTTCTTGAGGATGAGGGCCTTCATGTTGTTCTTCGGAAGCGTGTGGGCCTTGGGTTGGTGATGGCTCCACTTGAGTGGAGCATTGTCCTTCTCCTTCGGCCACAAGGGGTTCCTCAATGGGTAGGATAAAGCCAACACCCATTCTTCTTATGGCTTGAGGAGGAATTTCATCACCTACATCACAAGTGCCACTTTGCTCCACTTGGGAGCCGTTATTCTCATCAAACTCCACGTTGCACGTCTCCTCAATAAGTCCCGTGGATTTATTGAGGACACGGTAAGCATGAGAGTTTGTAGCATAACCAACAAATATGCCCTCATAATCTCTAGCCTCAAATTTAGACAACCGAACACCTTTCTTGAGAATGAAACACTTACACCCGAATACCCGAAAGTACTTGAGGTTGGGCTTGTTACCGGTGAGTATCTCATATGGAGTCTTGTTCAAGCCCTTGCGGAGGTAGAGCCGATTGGATGCATGACACGCGGTGTTGATGGCTTCGGCCCAAAAGTTGTATGGAGACTTGAACTCCGCCATCATGGTCCTTGCCGCATCCATCAACGTCCGGTTCTTCCTCTCCACAACACCATTTTGTTGAGGGGTGTACGGTGCGGAATATTGATGCTTGATCCCCTCATCACTAAGAAACTCATCCAAGGTGTAGTTCTTGAACTCAGTGTCGTTGTCACTTCTTATTGTCACGATCTTTGCATTGTGTTGACGTTGTGCTTCATTTGCAAAGTCAATGACGGTTTGTTGGGTCTCGCTCTTCCTCTTGAAGAAATACACCCAAGTGTATCTTGAGTAGTCATCCACAATCACCAAGCAATACTTCCTACCCCCAAGACTATCGAAGGATGGAGGCCCAAAGAGATCCAAGTGAAGGAGCTCCAAAGGCATCTTTGAGTAAATGATAGTCGTGGGAGGGTGAGCCTTCTCATGTAGCTTTCCTTCGATACAAGCACTGCAAGCACGATCTTTAGCAAAACTAACATTCGTTAGTCCATGGACATGGTCCCCCTTGAGAAGACTTTGCAAAGATCTCATATTGACATGGGCTAGACGGCGATGCCAAAGCCATCCCACATCAACTTTAGCCATTAGGCATGTCGCGGTCTTAGTGGGTCGCTCCGAAAAGTTAATCACATATAGACCGTTCTCGACATGCCCAACGAAGGCTACTTTAAGAGTCTTGCTCCACAAGAGGGCCACGGTATCGATATCAAAGAAAGTGGCAAGCCCATGATTGCAAGTTGACGAATGGAAAGTAAATTGTATGCAAGGGACTCAACAAGCATGACCTTCTCGATTGTGAGATCATGAGAGATGACCACCTTGCCAAGTCCCAATACCTTAGAAGATGAGGCGTCACCCCACTCGACATTGGTGGGCATAGATGGAATTTTGTGCACGTCCACCACCAAGTCCTTGCTTCCAGTCATATGATTTGTAGCTCCGCTATCGAGCAACCATGATCCCCCACCAGAAGCAAACACCTACAAGAGATCAATGCTTGGTTTTAGGTACCCATTTTGTAATGGGTCCTTTGATGTTAGTAACAAGGGTCTTTGGAACCCAAATAGACCATTCAATGTATTCATGATGAGAACCAACGAATTTGGCAAAGACATGCCCATCACTAGCACGACATAACATATAAGAAGGATTAAAGTCGCCGGCTTTGATGAGAGGAGTGGCATTGCCCTTTTTGACAGCGCCACCCTTCGCATTGTTCTTCTTCTCCTTAGAAGCACTCTCTCCCTCCTTCAGAAAGGTTTGCATGAGAGGAGGAGGTCGTTTGGTCTTTTCGTTCTTCTTCTTGTTCTTGGACTCGGGCACGTACCCAACCCCTTCCTTGGCCACAACTCCCTTTTGGTTGATCAAGAGGTCGTTGAGGTTCTTCTTGCCTTGTATGAAAGTCGCAAGACCTCTCTCAAGTTGCCCCTTTAGCTTAGCGTTCTCCTCAACAAGATGCACATGCTCACAACACGGGTTAGTAGCGTTTGCATTATCAATTAACATCATACGAGGAAAAGTGGCTTTTTCCTTGGTTAGCTTTACTTGAAGTTGATCATGAGACTCTTTGAGGCTAGCATGAGCACCCTTCAAGGCGTTGTGAGCCTTGTCGAGTAGATCAAACTCCTCTTTGAGTCTAGCAAGATCAACCTCAAGTTCGGCTTTCTCGGAGTTTAGCACATGAGAAACAATGAGAACATGATCATAGTCTTTCTTTAACTTAGCATGATCAACGTTGTGTGCCTCCTCAAGAGCCAAATGAAGACCACGCTCTTCCTCAAGAGCATTGGAAAGATCCGAAATCTCATCGACATAGTCACGACTATGCCCTTCCATCTTAGTGATGGTATCTTCGTGAGCCTCAATCATGTCATTGGCTTCACCAAGTTGTTCCAAGAGAGCAGCAAAGTGCTTCTTGGATTTACCCTTAAGTTTGCCCATAAAGGCCTCAAACTCATTCGCCTCCACATTAGTCCCCTCATGTTCATCAATGCTATCCATCGAACAAGGAAGATTAATGATGGTAGTTTTGATGTTGGGGGTTACCTTGTTGGTGGCTTTAGCCATGAGGCACTTGGCGGTGATGCTCTCATTGGGTGAGTCAAAGAGAGACACCCGTGGAGTCGTCGCAATGGCAACTGAGGCCATCGCAGCCAACTCACCATCGTCATCATCGTCATCATCCTCATTGTACTCTTCTTGTACCACCAATGCTTTGGGAAGAGTCTTCTTGGTGAAGTTGCTCTTGTTGGGGAACGACTTGGCCTTGTCCTTTCGGATGAGCTTGCCACCATTGTCTTCCCTCTTCTCATACGGGCACTCCGCAACAAAATGACTCACATTTCCACAATTGTAGCAAGTCCTTACACGTTGCTTGATCTTCGTGCCACTTGAGTTGTTTTTGTTAAAGTTTGGCCTCGAGTTTTTCTTGCTCCAAAATTGCCTTGAAGCGAGTGCCATGTGTTCATGATATGCATACTTTGTATCTTCGGGGTTGCTCTCCTCTTATTCCTCTTCTTCTTCTTCAACGGTGAGCTTGGCCTTCAATGCAAGGTTGGGCTTCTTTGCCCTCTGAGAACGAAGCACCGCATTGTCGGCGGTCTTGATCAAAATGTTCATGGCCACAAACTCATCCAACACTTCGCTTGAGGTCAAAGTGTGGAAGTCCGGTCTTTGACGAATGACGGAGGACATGGCCTTGTGGTAGGGCATCATTGCCTTGAGTAATTTGCGTTTGATCCAATTGTCATCTGTGTCCTTGCTCTCGTGATCTCGTACTGAGACCGCGAGTTTGGTTACTCTCCGATAAAGCTCACGAGGTTCTTCATCTTCTTTCATTGCAAACTCATCGGCCTCATCTTGCACCACTTCATAGTTGGAGCATTGAATGCTTGCACTTCCCCGGTAGAGAGAGACAACACAATGCCATGCATCTTTGGCCAAGGCAAAGGGCCGAAGATGAGGTAGGTCTTTGGGTGGGATTTCATCTTGAATGATGAAGAGAGCATTCTCATTGAATTGATTATTCGCGGCTGCTCGAGGAGTGAAGTTGCTTGGATCATGCAGATAGAAACCTTCTTCAATGATTCTCCAAAGATTAGTGTTCACATGATTTAAATGACGTTTAAAGCGGTAAACCCAAGAATCAAAGTCATCATTTTTCACAATCTTAGGGGGAGGACCGGCATGATTCAAATGAGTGGAAGGAACCGGTCCACCATAAAAAGTGGTGGTTCCACATGAGCAAAGATACCGGTGCCATTCTTACCACTAGAAGAAGGAGCCTTTTCACTACTAGCTTCCCCCTTATCGGAGGTAGCATCCGTCACCTTGTCGGTGGGATTACCCACTTTCAACGGTGCAGTGGATAGTTTAAACCCTTCAAGGAATTTAGTAAACATGCTTTAAACCTCGGTCGTCATGGAGGTTTTCAATGTCTCCAAAGCCACATTGAACTCCTCACGAGAGACCGAGGTTTGCCCATCGCCCGTAGACGAGATCGGATTCACACTGGAGTGTTCGTCCACACTGTCTACGGTATCAACCATACTCTTCGGACGGTAAAGTCCTTAATAAAGAGATGAGGCTCTGATACCAATTGAAAGGATCGATATGGTTGACTAGAGGGGGGGTGAATAGGAAACTAACAATTTTTAGCTTTTCTTTAACAATTTAAACTTTGCATCAAAGTAGGTTGTCTAGATATGCAACTAGGTGAGCAACCTATATGATGCAACAAGTATAGGAACACAAGCAAGAAAGTGATATGAAACAAATAAGCTTGCACAAGTAAAGGCACGAGATAACCAAGAGTGGAGACGGTGGAGACGAGGATGTGTTGCCGAAGTTCCTTCCCTTTGAGAGGAATTACATCTCCGTTGGAGCGGTGTGGAGGCACAATGCTCCCCAAGAAGCCACTAGGGCCACCGTATTCTCCTCACGCCCTCACACAATGCGAGATGTCGTGATTCCACTATTGGTGCCCTTGGAGGCGGCGACCGAACCTTTACAAACAAGGTTGGGGCAATCTCCACAACTCAATTGGAGGCTCCCAACGACACCATGAAGCTTCACCACAATGGACTATGGCTCCGCGGTGACCTCAACCGTCTAGGATGCTCAAACACCCAAGAGTAACAAGATCCGCAAGGGATTAGTGGGGGGAATCAAATTTCTCTTGATGGAAGTGTGGATCGAGGCCTTCTCAACCACTCCCGAGCAAATCAACAAGTTTGATTGGCTAGGGAGTGAGATCGGGCGGAAATGGAGCTTAGAGCAACAATGGAGCTTAGGGTTGGAAGAGATAAGTCAACGGGGAAGAAGGGGACCCCTTATATAGTGAGGGACAAAGATCCAACCGTTATCCACCTACCAGCCCGCGGCCAGTGGTACTACCGCTCCAGGCCAGCAGTACTACCGCAGGGCCACGCGGTACTACCGCTTGCTGCCAAGCGGTACTACCGCACGGTCATGCGGTACTACCGTACAGTCCTGCGGTACTGCCGCAACCCCAGCAACACCAAGGTCAGATCTGAAACACAGGAGCTGAGGGCGGTACTACCGCACCCCCATGTGGTACTACCGCAAGGCAGGTATCCCCTAGCCAGGGGGAAGGAAACATCCGTGCCTACTTCCGCAAAGAAACGGAAGAAGCAAAAACCCGACACAGTAGTACTGCAGAAGGGCGGTACTACTGCGTGAGAACATAGCACGGTACTACCGCGGAGTGAAAGCGGTACTACTGTGGTAGGCGGGGATGTAAAAATTTACATCCGCCCCTACTACCGCGAGGGAGCGGTACTAGCCTGGTGGGCAATGGTAGTGCAGCTCCAGGGGAGCGGTACTACCGTGGGCACCTGCGGTACTACCGCGCCGCAGCATGGTACTACCGCTGGTGCCTATGGTACTACCGCTCACTTGGGAGCAGTACTACCACGAGCCAACGCAGTAGCCAGAAACAAGGCGGCGAGAAAGCGGAGGATGCTCCAAGGGAAGGGAGGGGACAAGAAGGAGACGTGTACGTGATGATTCCACCCAAACCTTTCCGACGCGGACCCCCTCTTAATAGTACGGCTTTCCTACGACTCAAATCCACCAAAAAGAAACGTAGAAAATATGCCGTCTTCAACAGTCTTCGAGGGGCACCCAACCGTCTTGTGCCTCGCGATGAAATGTCTGGGATACTCAAGGCACACGATTAGTTCGCAAACGCATTGTCATCAATCACCAAAACACCTTAGGGATAAATATGCCCTTACACCTCGCGAGCGAACTGTTTGAAGATGCGCTGAGAGGCTGGGGCCTGAGCACCGCCCAAGATGCAAGCAATCGCGTGCGGCTCCTGGAAGCCCCCAGCCCCCTCGTCCTGGTGGTGGTCGTCGTTCCTTCTTGGTGGCGGCAACAGGGGAAGACCGGCGTTGCCCTGGGGGCGATCCTCACGAGGCGGGTCCCTCCAGACGCCCTCGTGAGATTGGTCCTGCCAGCGGTCCTCACGAGGCCGGCCGCGCCACTCCTGGCGCGCGCCACGGTCGTCCCAGCGTCCGCCTCCGCGTCCTCCTCCGCGACCGTAGCCCCGGTCATTGCGCTCGGTGCGTCGACCGAAGTGTCCTTCCCGTATGGCTCTGAGCTCTTGGCAGTCGCTAGTGTTGTGGGTGTTCAGGTTGTGGAAGGCGCAAAACGGACGGCTGTTCTTGGATGACTCGGGTTGATCTCTGCCTCGCTTGGTGTCGGGCTCTGCTGCGAGCACCACTGCCTCTTTGCGCTTCACGTCCTTGGCCTTGGCCTTCTTCTCCTCCATTCCTGCAGCTGGAAGCTCAAGGAGAGAGAGGCGCCCCTCCTCAGCTCTTGCACACTTGGCCGCCAGGTTGAATAGCTCCTGAGATGTGCAAAGCTCCTCATGGATAGCCAGCTCTTCCTTCATCTTGACGTCATGGACGCCGTCTGAGAACGCAGAGATGATGGCTTTGTCTGTGACCTTGGGGATCTTGAGGCGTGTGTTGTTGAAGCGCTGGATGTACTTCTGGAGGGTCTCTCCTGGCTGTTGCTTGATGCGGCATAGATCGCCCGCGGCCGGTGGGCGGTGGCGAGTGCCCTGGAAGTTGGCGATGAAGCGGTCGCGCATCTCGTCCCGGGAGGAGATCGAGCCGTGCTGCAGGTTCAGGAGCCAGGAGCGGGCCCCATCCTTGAGAGCCATGGGAAACTAGTTCGCCATGACTTTTTCGTCACCGTTGGCCGCTTCGATGCTCAACTCATAGAATTGCAAGAACTCTGCGGGGTCGGCGGTGCCGTCGTATCGAGGAGGTAGATCTGGGTTGAACTTGCCTGGCCAGGCGACACTACGCAGCTCAGGGGTGAAGGCGCGGCAGCCACCCGTGGTTGCCGGGGCCCGCTTCTGAGGCGGAGCTTGGTCTTCGCGAGGTCCCCGCTGCGCCACTGCAGGCGGCACGCGGTCTTGACGAGGTGGCGCAGGGAGCGCCGGTGCAGCTTCTCGCGGCCGCGGGATTTCTTGGCAGCTTCTTTCTTCACGCGTGGGCGCCGGGCTCGGTGGATCACGCCGTGGAGGCGCGCGCCTTGGTGCCAAGGCACCATCTTGGGGCTGAGGCGATGGAGGCATGCCATGAGCCCCGTCGCCCGCGGCTGGTTGAGGAGTAGGTGGAGAGTGGGACGGCGTCGGAGAGCCCCCTACGGCACGGACGAGCTCGGCGATGCGGTCGAGCCACTCCTCATAGAGGTCGCTGACGGGGCGGTAACGCAGGAGCTCGTTCGCCATGATGAGCGCGGCCCGTGCTTCCATGGGAGCGCGGTGCGCGTGGGACGAAGAACCAGCAGGGGTGAGTGATGGACTAGCGGTGCGGCCGTCCTACCGCACTGAAGGTGCAGCGAGGACGCCTGCTGCTCGTTCCCCACCGGGTCGGTGGCAGCGTTGGCGGCAGGGGACGGAGAATGACGAGGTGGCCCGCCGACAGGAGCCGTCTGAGTGACGCAGGCGACGAGTGCAGCCTGACGCTCAGCTCGAGCACGGCGAGCGTCCGACATGGAGACGACGGAGCGACGGACTGACGGAAAGGAAGCTACGGCGCACCCCTACCTGGTGCGCCAAATGTCGGATGTGGGGTTCCGGCTAACACTTAAGGTTCGAACACTAGGGTGCATGCGAAGTCTTTCCCTTCTACCAATCTACGCTCTAGCTCGCTAAGATCTTGCAGACGAACTCGATGAACTCGCAACACAGAAAGACACAGGGTTTATACTGGTTCAGGCCACCATTGTGGTGTAATACCCTACTCCAGTGTGGTGGTGGATTGCCTCTTGGGCTAATGATGAACAGTACAAGGGAAGAACTGCCTCCTGAGGTTGAGGTGTTCTTGTGCGTATGAACTTGTAGTGCCAGGATTCGATCTCTCACCTCCTATGGTGGCTAGTCCTATTTATAGAGGCCCTGGTCCTCTTCCCAAATATTGAGCGGGAAGGGAGCCAACAATGGCGGGCTAATTTGAAGGGGGACAGCTAGTACAAGCTATCCTGACAAAAGGTAGTCTGCGCCTGTGCAAAGCTCTGGTGGTGACGCCGTCTTGGGCTCCATGATGACCTCCGTCTTGCAGTCCATGGTCTTGGTATTGTTGCACCAAAATGGCAACCTTTTCCTGAGGCCTCGGTACCCCGCGGTTGCGCTTGCCCCCTTTGCACCAAAGAGGAAACAAGGATGCTGTGCGCGCTGGAGCCCGCCTGGCGCCCGCCTGGTGTCGATCGTCATGGCTCACATCACGAGAGCCTCGCAAGGTTTGCCCCGCCTTGATATCTCCACTCCTCGTGAGCCTGCCTGGTCAGGCCACTCTAGAGGAGGTCTTGCGTCGTCCGCCTCGCGAGGGTCTTGGATGCTTGTTGATGAAGATGGGTCGTATGGCCTGCTGGCTCCGGCACGCCGCGGTCCGTAGGCAGGCAAGTCTGGGGACCCCCGTTCCCAGAACGCCGACAGAAGCGCATTAAAAAGTATGAACCAATTGCTTGGCTTGTCATCAGGGTTGTGCATGATGGGAGCATTTTGTGTGACGAAAATGAAGCATGGCCAAACTATATGATTTTGTAGGGATAAGCTTTCTTTGGCTATGTTATTTTGATAAGACATAATTGCTTGGTTAGTATGCTTGAAGTATTATTATTATGTCAATATTAAACTTTTGTCTTGAATCTTATGGATCTGAATATTCTTGCCACAATAAAGAAAATTAGAACGATAATTATGTTAGGTAGCATTCCACATCAAAAATTATGTTTTATCATTAACCTACTCGAGGACGAGCAGGCATTAAGCTTGGGGATGCTTGATACGTCTCTAACGTATCTATAATTTTTGATTGTTCCATGCTATTATATTATCAACCTTGGATGTTTTATATGCATTTATATGCTATTTTATATGATTTCTGGGACTAACCTATTAACCTAGAGCCCAGTGCCAGTTTCTGTTTTTTCCTTGTTTTTGAGTATCGCGGAAAAGGAAAACCAAACGGAGTCCAATTGACCTGAAACTTGACGGAGCTTATTTTTGGACCGAAAGAAGGACATGGAGTAAAAGAGTTGGGCCAGAAGAGTCTCGGGCTGCCCACGAGGGTGGGGGCGCGCCTCCCTGCCTCGTGGACAGCTCGGAGACCCCCTAACTTGTTCTCGATGCCAAAACCTCTTATATATACAGAAACCTCCAGAACATAACCTAGATCGGGAGTTCCGCCGCCACAAGCCTCCGTAGCCACCGAAAACCAATCTAGACCCGTTCTGGCACCATGCCGGAGGGGGGAATCCCTCTCCGATGGCCATCTTCATCATCCTGGCGCTCTCCGTGACGAGGAGGGAGTAGTTCTCCCTCGGGACTGCGGGTATGTGCCAGTAGCTATGTGTTTGATCTCTCTCTCGTTTTCTTGAGTCGGCATGATTTTGATTCATCGCAAGCTTAGCTATTATATTTGGATCTTATGATGTTTCTCTCCCTCTACTCTCTTGTGATGAATTGAGTTTTCTCTTTGAAGTTATCTTATCTGATTGAGTCTTTAAGGATTTGAGAACACTTGATGTATGTCTTGCATGTGCTTATCTATGGTGACAATGGGATATCACGTGATCCACTTGATGTATGTTTTGGTGATCAACTCACGATTTCCGTGACCTCGTGAACTTATGCATATGGGTTGGCACACGTTTTCGTCTTGACTCTCCGGTAGAAACTTTGGGGCACTCTTTGAAGTTCTTTGTGTTGGTTGAATAGATGAATCTGAGATTGTGTGATGCATATCGTATAATCATACCCACGGATACTTGAGGTGACATTGGAGTATCTAGGTGACATGAGGGTTTTGGTTGATTTGCGTCTTAAGGTGTTATTTTACTATGAACTCAAGGGCTATTTGTGACACTTATAGGAATAGCCCAACGGATTGATCGGAAAGAATAACTTTGAGGTGGTTTCGTACCCTACAATAATCTCTTCATTTGTTCTCCGCTATTAGTGACTTTGGAGTGACTCTTTGTTGCATGTTGTGGGATAGTTATATGATCCAATTATGTTATTATTGTTGAGAGAACTTGCACTAGTGAAAGTATGAACCATAGGCCTTGTTTCTTAGCATTGCAATACCATTTACGCTCACTTTTACCACTTGCTACCTTGCTGTTTTTATATTTTCAGATTACAAAAACCTTTATCTACCATCCATATTGCACTTGTATCACCATCTCTTCGCCGAACTAGTGCACCTATACAATTTACCATTGTATTGGGTGTGTTGGGGACACAAGAGACTCTTTGTTATTTGGTTGCAGGGTTGTTTGAGAGAGACCATCTTCATCCTACGCCTCCCACGGATTGATAAACCTTAGGTCATCCACTTGAGGGAAATTTGCTACTGTCCTACAAACCTCTGCACTTGGAGGGCCAACAACGTCTACAAGAAGAAGGTTGTGTAGTAGACATCACCTGCCTACTAGAATCGCTAGTGCTTGAAAGGAAAAGTGAAGGAAAAACATTGGAATTGGAAAGTTTGCTATGGTACTACTATTCATGAATTTGGTTCAAAGGAATGGAGCAAAGGAAAACTGTAGGATTTGTTCCTTTAGTGTCTCCTTGAAATAAAAACCGTAGGAATTTAAATTTCCACTTGTCCTCCTTTTCAAATTCCTATTCATGAAGCACAAGACTAAGAGATAGTGGAATAATAGAATTATGACCGTACATTTTCTTATGGTTTGACTTAATGTCACCTTGCTTCTTTGCATCCTGTGATCTTCCAATTCTTGTGAATCAAACACCCAGATTGGCATAAATCATGTGTTTTTAAATTCTCTGTTTTGCACATGCATTCCTATCCTATTCCTATCTATTTCCTATCCATGCATTGTAGAATCCTCAAATTCAAACAAGCCCTTACACAATTACTTCTGTTACAGATATGTGTCAAAGAAAACCTTGTGTGGTTTGTCCTGCTCCTCTTGCGCTGTGTTCCACCCCAGCTCAGCTGCTCCAACGATGGAAGGGTTCACCACAGCTGGGATCCGCTCTCCAAACTGTCTTTCGCCGCCTCAGATCTTCTTCCCCGCCGCTGGCTGCCACGACAACTGCATTACCATCATCAACTGAGCAGATGACTAATAACCCACAAGTATAGGGTTTCGCAACAGTTTTCGAGGGTAGAGTATTCAACCCAAATTTATTGATTCGACACAAGGGGAGCCAAAGAATATTCTCAAGTATTAGCAGCTGAGTTGTCAATTCAACCACACCTGCAAACTTAATATCTGCAGCAAAGTGTTCAGTAGCAAAGTAATATGATAGCAGTGGTAACGGTAGCAAAAGGTAATGATAGCAAAAGTAATGTTTTTGGTATTTTGTAGTGATTGTAACAGTAGCAACGGAAAAGTAAATAAGCAAAGAACAATATGTGGAAAGCTCGTAGGCAATGGATTAGTGATGGAGAATTATGCCGGATGCGGTTCATCATGTAACAGTCATAACCTAGGGTGACACAGAACTAGCTCCAATTCATCAATGTAATGTAGGCATGTATTCCGAATATAGTCATGCGTTCTTATGGAAAAGAACTTGCATGACATCTTTTGTCCTACCATCCCGTGGCAGCGGGGTCCTAGCGGAAACTAAGGGATATTAAGGCATCCTTTTAATAGAGCACCGGACCAAAGCATTAACACATAGTGAATACATGAACTCCTCAAACTACGGTCATCATCGATAAGTATCCCGATTATTGTCACTTCGGGGTTAACGGATCATAACACATAATAGGTGACTATAGACTTGCAAGATAGGATCAAGGACTCTCATATATTGATGAAAACATAATAGGTTCAGATCTGAAATCATGGCACTCGGGCCCTAGTGACAAGCATTAAGCATAGCAAAGTTATAGCAACATCAATCTCAGAACATAGTGGATACTAGGGATCAAACCCTAACAAAACTAACTCGATTACATGATAAATCTCATCCAACCCATCACCGTCCAGCAAGCCTACGATGGAATTACTCACGCACGGCGGTGAGCATCATGAAATTGGTGATGGAGGATGGTTGATGATGACGATGGTGACGGATTCCCCTCTCCGGAGCCCCGAACGGACTCTAGATCAGCCCTCCCAAGAGCTTTTAGGGCTTGGCGGCGGCTCCGTATCGTAAAACGCGATGAATCCTTCTCTCTGATTTTTTTTCTCCCCCGAACCAAATATATAGAGTTGGAGTTGAGGTCGGAGGAGCTCCAGGGGGCCCACGAGGTAGGGGGCGCACCCTAGGGGGGCAGGCGCGGCCCCCACTGTAACACCCTCGATGTGACTATATCTCCCACGTGTCGAGGCACGACTTAGAGGCATAATCGCATTGAAGGCATGTGTCGCAAGTTAGGCAATCTTCACAACATCCCATGTAATATAGATCATAAAAGGGGAGATAACATAGTTGGCTTACACTCGCCACGTCAATCAAGGTACATAAATAACATTACATCATTCAAACACTCATGGCCCGACTACGGCGCCAAAATAAAAGATAACCCAACATGCGACACGGTCCTGATCACCCCCAACTGGGAACCACTACTGATCATCAGGAAAGGAAACATAGTATCGTTGAGAGTCCTCGTCGAACTCCCACTTGAGCTCAAGCGTGTCATCTGGAGCGGAATCCTCAGGCCCTGCATCTGGTGTAATAGTAATCTGTGAGCCACAGGGACTCGGCAATCTCGCACCCTCGCGATCAAGACTATTTAAGCTTATAGGTAAGGCAAGGTAAGTATATGTGGAGCTGCAGCAAGCGACTAGCATATGTGGTGGCTATCCTGTTCGCAGCAGAGAGCGAGAAGAGGAGGCAAGGCGCGAGCGAGAAACTAGAGGACAACCTGCGCAAACATTACTCCAACACCGTGTCCACTTCCCAGACTCCGCCGAGAAGAGGCCATCACGGTAACTCACACGGTTGATTCATTTTAATTAGATTAAGGTTCAAGTTATCTACAACCGGACATTAACAAATTCCCATCTGCCCATAGCTAGCAAGACCGAGGAAGCTACGGAGTTGCTTCACGTTCTGAGGAGGTTCCCAATTCACAATTGTAGACACCTTCTCAGGATTCACTGCAATGCCCTTGGCAGCGATGATATGACCAAGATAAAGAACCTCATCAAGCCAAAATTCACACTTGGAGAACTTGGTGTAGAACTGGTGTTCGCTGAGCTTATCAAGAACCAAATGCAAGTGCTTGGCATGATCTTCCTTGTTCTTCGAGAAAACCAGAATGTCGTCGAGATAGACCAAAATGAAGTCATTGGTGTAGGCGTTGAAAATGAAGTTCATCATGCGAGAGAACGTCGGAGGAGCGTTGACGAGGCCAAAAGACATGACAGTGTATTCGTATGAACCATAGCTTGTCCTGAAAGCCATCTTGGGAATATCTTGCTCACGGATTCGAATCTGATGATAACTCATACGGAGATCAAGCTTGGAGAATACTTGGGCACCTTTGAGTTGTTCGAACAGCTCATTGATGTTGGGAAGTGGGTATTTGTTCTTGATGGTCTTCTTGTTCAATGGACGGTAATCAACACAAAGTCGGTCCGTTCCATCCTTCTTCTTCACAAAAAGAACACCCCAACCCCACGGAGAAGAACTAGGCCGAATGAGACCCATTCTCTCTTGAATATCGAGTTGCTTCTTCAGCTCCTTCAACTCTTCAGGTCCGAGCTTGTAAGGACGCTTGCACACTAGTTCCGTGCCAGGCTCAAGATCAATGACGAATTCAACTGGACGGTGGGGAGGCATTCCTGGAAGCTCTTCTGGAAAGACATCTTGATATTCGCAAATGACTGGAATTTACGAGATAGCATCCAGTTCACCCTTCTCATTGAGAGAAAATAGACGGATGGTATCATCAAGAGCGGCAAAGACAATTACATCCTCAGACGAATGAGTCAATTGAATCTGCCTGGCTGCACAATCAAGCTGAGCCTTGTGCTTAGAAAGCCAATCCATTCCGAGAATAAGATCAATATCCGAGTTACCAAGAACCATTGGGGAAGAAAGGAACTTGTAGTCGCCCAAGGTGATAGTAACATCTGGCACCTCCAGACTTGCACTCAAACGTTTGCCAGGAGAAACGATATCCATTTGTTTACCCAAATGAGACGAAACGAACTCATGCTTGGTAAAAAATGGCTTTGACATGAAACAATGCGATGCACCCGTGTCAAAAAGAACTCTTGCGGGAATATCGTTAACAGGAAGGTTACCCATGATGACATCTGACGAGTCCTCTGCCTGAGCTGCATTCATCAAGTTGACCTTGGCATGCTTGGGGTTATGCTTGACCACAGCTGTACTTGCCGATCTCACAGGAGGAGGAGGAGGAGGAAGACGCCTCTGGTTGAGACACTTGTTGGCATAGTGACCCTTCTGTTGGCACTTGTTGCACGTGACCTCTGAAATCGGACGGTGGTACGGAGCACTCGATCTTGAAGCTAGAGACGAAGTCTTGTTCTGAAAGCCAGGGTTGGGTGGGTGGGAAGATCCACTGCCACCTTTGCTCTTCTGCTGATACGGCTGACGGAACGGAGGAGGAGGAAGCCAATACTTCTGCTGCTTGGCAACTTGAGTAGAGGAAGAAGGAGTAACATCTCTGACTCGCTTCTTGGAAGCATCACACCTCAGTTGAGCGGCCTCTTGCTTCAATGCCATGTTGTAGAACTCATCGTACCTCACGGGCTCAAAGAGGACAAGAGCGAGCTGAATTTCTTCTCTGAGACCACCCCTGAACTGGTATATCATGCTCTTCTCATCAGGGACGTCCTGCTTAGCAAAATGGGCGAGCTTCTGAAACAACTTGTTGTAGTCATAGACAGACAAAGAGCCTTGCTTCAGGTTGCAGAATTCCTCACGCTTGCTTTCAACCACGCTCTGAGGGATATGGTGAGCTCTGAAATCTTGATGGAATTCATCCCAAGTGATAACACGTCCACCTCTGGAATCCTTGTACTGCTGGAACCATTCTGCAGCTTGATCTTTGAGTTGGAAGGAAGCGAACTTGACAAAGTCCTCAGGCCTGACGTTACTGCACTCGAAATGCTTGCACAGATCCACAAGCCAATCGTCAGCATCGGTTGCCTCAACACAATTGCTGAAAGTCTTTGGCCCGTTAGCAAGGAACTGGTTGAGTGTAGCAAAGTGATTCTGATTGTTGCCTTGGTTCCCTTGGTTGCCTTGATTACGCTCTTGAAGAATTTGCATGATCAACTGTGTGTTTGCATTGGTTGCGGCCATCACAGCTTGCCATGCCTCCGGAGGAGGTGGAGGTGGTGGCGGATCAGGATTCGGAGTAGTGCGCGTTGGAGGAGCCATCCTGAAGAGGTTGACATCCATTAGCACCTTGATAGACAAATATTGAAGCTGAATCCAACGGAATGAAAATTGCAACATATAGTCTTCACATCCGAACAAAATGAATGAATGCATTCCTCTTGAAATGGTCACATATCCATAAATTGAGAAGCCACTTAGAATTAAGGTAGAGAAATAAATCAACAAGGTACGGATCAAGAACGAATACTCGGTAAGAAATCCCAATCTCAAACCAATATCCGTGGAAGAAGAAACTAGAGCTACAAGAATTCCCACCTATGAAACTCTCGAACCTTTCCGGTTATGCAATCAGGTGTTGGGGATACAGGGGAAGCATAATATCTCACCCAAATCTAGCAAATCCTACATCCAGCTGTATCCATCCTTCAACACATAACCGAGAAAAACTTCGGAAACCATCTACCTCAACCTTCGAAAAGCATCCGTTATACAAGTTATGGCGATACTCCCGAACTCCCGCCCCAGTACTGGGTGGCGTCGAGGTTATCTCACCAACGAACTGCATAAAAGAGATTTTCGATGTCGGCGTACTAAACTCAGGTATTCCAGAACTGCAACGATAAAATTATGATGACAACACCTCAGAGCTCAACTCCCCGGGACACTTCCACAAAACCCCTGACAGGAGGCACCAAGACAATGTTCTCATCATAAAACCATCGGAACGATTCCAAGATACCCGCGTGATCCTAAAAAAAATTTAGTGAAATTTGAGAAGAGAAGAGTCGAAACTCTACGTCAGGATGCCTTACCAGAGCGATGAGGAGACTGGGAAGTAAAAAGAATTCCTAAACTCTCTGATATATAATTCGTAAATGACTCAAAACATTTTTCTAGACACAACTCGGCTGCTAAAAACGATCAAGCAATGGGGCTCCTAAGGTCGGGGAAGGCTCTGATTACCAACTTGTAACACCCTCGATGCGACTATATCTCCCACGTGTCGAGGCACGACTTAGAGGCATAATCGCATTGAAGGCATGTGTCGCAAGTTAGGCAATCTTCACAACATCCCATGTAATATAGATCATAAAAGGGGAGATAACATAGTTGGCTTACACTCGCCACGTCAATCAAGGTACATAAATAACATTACATCATTCAAACACTCATGGACCGACTACCGTGCCAAAATAAAAGATAACCCAACATGCGACACGGTCCCGATCACCCCCAACTGGGCACCACTACTGATCATCAGGAAAGGAAACATAGTATCGTTGAGAGTCCTCGTCGAACTCCCACTTGAGCTCAAGCGCGTCATCTGGAGTGGAATCCTCAGGCCCTGCATCTGGTGTAATAGTAATTTGTGAGCCACAGGGACTCAGCAATCTCGCACCCTCGCGATCAAGACTACTTAAGCTTATAGGTAAGGCAAGGTTAGTATATGTGGAGCTGCAGCAAGCGACTAGCATATGTGGTGGCTATCCTGTTCGCAAAAGAGAGCGAGAAGAGGAGGCAAGGCGCGAGCGAGAAACTAGAGGACAACCTGCGCAAACATTACTCCAACACCGTGTCCACTTCCCGGACTCCGCCGAGAAGAGGCCATCACGGTAACTCACACGGTTGATTCATTTTAATTAGATTAAGGTTCAAGTTATCTACAACCGGACATTAACAAATTCCCATCTGCCCATAACCGCGGGCACGGCTTTCGAAAGTTCAAATCCCTGCAGGGGAGTCCCAACTTAGCCCATGACAAGCTCTCACAGTCAACGAAGGAATAGACCTCCTCCCGGGATGTTCCGATCAGACTCGGTATCTCGGTTCTTCAAGACACTTCGACAGGTTAACACTAATCCAGCAACACCGCCCGAATGTGCCGACAAATCCCGATAGGAGATGCACATATCTCGTTCTCAGGGCACACTCAGATAGGTCAAGCTACGAGTAAAACCAACCCTCGAGTTTCCCCGAGGTGGCCCCGCAGGCTGCCTGGTTCGGACCAACACTCAGAGGAGCACTGGCCCGGGGGGGTTTAAAATAAGATGACCCTCGGGCTCCGGAAACCCAAGGGAAAAAGAGGCTAGGTGGAAAATGGTAAAACCAAGGTTGGGCATTGCTGGAAAAGCTTTAATCAAGGCAAACTATCAAGGGGTTCCCATTATAACCCAACCGCGTAAGGAACGCAAAATCCGGGAACATAACACCGATATGACGGAAACTAGGGCGGCAAGAGTGGAACAAAACACTAGGCGAGAGGCCGAGCCTTCCACCCTTCACCAAGTATATAGATGCATTAAGATAACATGGCAATATAATGATATCTCGACAAGTAAATAAAGTTCCAACAAGGAACGGCCTCCAATCTTCACCTGCAACTAGCAACGCTATAAGAGGGGCTGAGCAAGGCGGTAACATAGCCAATCAACGGTTTGCTAGGACAAGGTGGGTTAGAGGTTTGACATGGAAATTTGGGAGGCTTGAAAGCAAGTGGTAGGCATCGTAGCATTGGCATAGCAAAAGAGCGAGGAATCTAGCATAGCAAAGATAGTAGTGATTTCGAGGGTATGATCATCTTGCCTGCAAAGTTGTCAGAGTTGACTGGATCCTCGAAAGCAAACTCAACGGTCTCCTCGTTAGCGAACTCGTCTCCCGGCTCTACCCAAACAAGACAGACAATCAACAAGGACACAATCAACCACGTGCAAGGATCAAACAATATGATGCAAGGATGGTATGCTATGCGGGATGCGATGCGGGATGCATATGCAAGATTTGACAAGGGATGCATGAACCTGGACACAACTTGGGAATCCAAGTGTGCCACTGTAAAGATGAGATGAAATCGCTTGAAAACGATATAAAGAACGCCGGAATCGGAGTTACGGTTTGGAAATGGCAAGCGATTCAAATACGACACCGGTCTGCGATTTACAGCAAGTAGCCATCTAAATGCAACAAGATGAACATGCTACAGCACCCAAACATGACAACAAAATACATGGCAGGGATGAATTCAAGATGCTTAACAAAAGTCTAGCACTGAGCTACGGCCAATTCATCCATTAACAGGTTCAAACAAGCATGGCAAAAATGCATATGGCAAACAGATTTCAGACTTAGTGAAATTAACACTTGTCTGGAATTTCAGATCAGGTAGCACACTTCGGAGCAACAAAAATACATGCTACAGGACCTGAACATGGCGAAGTAAAGCACGGAATGGAACTACTCAAAGAGCTTAACAAAAGTCCCTTAGTGACCTTGAGCAAAACGGGATCAGAAAATACAATTGCAAGCATGTGAACATAGCAAAAACATAATCAGTTCTCAGACTTAGTGAAAACTGGAGCATGCTGAAAACATATATCAAGTAGGCATGTTTACGAGCTCGATGCACTCACTACGGAGCAAGTCGTGATAATATAAGCATACACCCATCAAGAATACACAAAATTCAAGCTAGACACGACAAGAACAATAGCATAGCATGCACGGATCAACTACAACATCCTCGGCAAAATCGCTAACAAGTAGACAATCTGCCCAGATTCACGAAGTAGCAAAAGTAGAGCTCGATTGACTCAAGCTAGGGTGCTCCATAATTGCAAACAAAGACATGGATGGATAGAGCACTACAATATTAACAAAACATCCTTACTGATCATCCTCAAAAGAGGAACGGATCACTAGGAAATAACATGAACATATGGCCATATGAGATAAACAGCTCAAGGACTTAGTGGAAATGCTAAGTCCCTGAAATCAGCATTACCAAGTGCCTCGCTTTGCAAGCTTGTGCTAGTCGCCACACACATCACAAAAATACATGGGTTGCACCTCTGGAAAGATGGCAAAACCCTTAACAAAACATATGTAGAGTTCATGGGCATATCATGCACACAATAATCATGGCAAAAATGACAAAATCTAAATGGAGCAGCAGATCTGGCAACTTATCTCAAGTAGCCCTCTTATAACAGCATTTTGGGCATCAATATGAACTCAAATGAAAATGATGCAATGAAATTAAATGATGTACTCTCTGAGACGAACAATTTGATATGCTATATGTCCAAAACGGAGCTACGGATGAGGAGTTACGATGCGATGAACATGCAAAAAAATATGCAGAAAAGGGACTTAGGCGAAATCGACCTAGGGTTTACTATAGCTGGATCTGGATCCGATCCGGCAGCACGCGAACCGAGGCGGTCGGATACCCTCGCCGGAGAAGAGGGGCGGTGGTGGCGAGGCACTCCCGGGCCGGATCTCACGGATCCGGCCGGCGGGGAGCCGGAGCGGCGGCGGGGAAGGCGCGGCCGGCCGGTGCGGAGCGCGGCGCGGCACCGGCAAAGAAGAGGCGGCGAGGCTGCCGGGGTGGCGATGAGGTGACGGGCGGCGGCGCGCGGCGGCCGGCGGCGTCCGGTCGCCGGAGGCGGAGACGGGCGCTGGCGGCGGAGGTCGGGCGCGGGGCGCGGCCCGGCTTGCGGCGAGGAGGGCCCGGCTCGGGCCTAGCGGGCCGCGGCGGGTGCGGGGCGGCGGCGGCCACGTGGCGGCACGCCACTGGCTGCGGGCGGCGGCGGCGATCTGTCCGGCCGGGGACGGACGTGTCCGGCCGGCGCGAGGAGGATTTTCTAGGGTTTCGGGGAGGGGATCCGAGATTTGGAATGGGGGGTCTATAAATAGGCATAGAGGGGGCTAGGAGAGTCCAAATGTGGTGCGGTTTTTGGCCACGCGATCGTGATCAAACGCTCTAGATGATGGAGATGGTTTTGGTGGGTTTTGGGCCAAATAGGAGGGGTGTTGGGCTGCAACACACACGAGGCCTTTTCGGTCCCTCGGTTAACCGTTGGAGCATCAAACAAAGTCCAAATGGTACGAAACTTGACAGGCGGTCTACCGGTAGTAATCCAAGGCCGCTTGGCAAGTCTCGATCCAATCCAGAAAAGTTTAGTTCCCACACACAAAAGAAAGGTAGAAATGACCACCGGAGGAGAACGGAGCGCCAGAATGCAAAACTGACAACGGGGAAAATGCTCGAATGCATGAGATGAACACGTATGCAAATGCAATGCACATGATGACATGATATGAGATGCATGACAACGACAGCAACACACGGAGACAAAAACCCGAACCCGAGAAAATAAAATAACTTAACGTCGGAAACGGCAAGAGTTGGAGTACAAATTGGGTAAATCATATCCGGGGTGTTACAACACTCCACCACTACGAAAGGATCTCGTCCCGAGATCTAGGACTAAAAGAACGTCGGGTACTCAAAACGGAGGTGATCCTCGCGTTCCCAGGTAGCTTCACGGTCGGAATGATGTGACCACTTGACTTTGAGGAATTTGATTGACTTGTTGCAAGTCTTGCGTTCAATCTCTTCAAGAATAGCCACTGGGTGCTCACGATAAGAGAGATCTTCTTGGAGCTCAATGTCCTTGAAGTTGACGGTGCGGTCAGGAGTCTTGAAGCACTTTCGAAGCTGAGAGACATGGAACACATCATGAACATTTGCAAAGTTTAAAGGAAGCTCGAGTTGATAGGCGAGGTCGCCTCTCTTGCTGACAATCTTGAAAGGTCCCACGTATCTAGGGGCAAGCTTCCCTTTGATACCGAAGCGACGAGTACCTTTCATTGGAGAGACGCGGAGGTAAACATGATCTCCGATCTCAAAAGCCAAATCACGGTGCTTACTGTCATAGTAGCTCTTCTGGCGGGATTGGGCTGCTTTGAGGTTATCTCGAATGACTTTGCACATTTCCTCTGCCTCTGTGATTAAGTCATTACCCAAAAGCTGACGTTCACCGGTTTCAGACTAGTTGAGAGGGGTACGGCACTTCCTGCCATACAGAATTTCAAATGGGGCCTTGCCCGAACTTGCTTGAAAACTGTTGTTGTAGGAGAATTCAGCATAAGGAAGACAATCCTCCCACTTCATGCCGAAGGAGATCACACAAGCCCTGAGCATATCTTCAAGAATCTGGTTGACATGCTCGACTTGACCGCTAGTTTGAGGATGGAAAGCTGTGCTGAAGCGGATGTTGGTGCCCATGGCCTTCTGAAAAGAATCCCAAAACTTGGAGGTAAAGATGCTACCACGGTCTGAAGAGATCACTTGTGGAATACCGTGCAGAGAGACAATTCGAGAGGTATAGAGTTCCACCAATTGAGCTGCAATGATCGACTCTTTGATAGGCAGAAAGTGAGCCACTTTGGTGAGTTTGTCGATGACAACGAATATAGCATCATTGCCACGCTTAGACTTTGGAAACCCAGTCACGAAGTCCATCTCAATGTGGTCAAACTTCCATTCTGGAATGGCAAGAGGTTGGAGGAGACCAGCTGGCCTTTGGTGTTCTTCCTTCACTCTTCTGCAGACATCACATTCATTCACGAATTGAGCAATCTCGCGCTTCATTCGAGTCCACCAATAAGCCTGCTTAAGGTCCTGATACATCTTCGTGCTCCTAGGGTGGATGGAGAGGAGAGAATTGTGAGCCTCGTTCATGATCACTTTACGGAGGTCACCTTTGGGCACGACAATACGATCCTCGAAGAAGAGAGTATCCTTGTCATCAAGGCGGTAGCACTTGTACTTGGGTTGACTCTTGGCAATCCCAATCTTTACCTTTTTCACCATAGCATCAAGAAGCTGGGCTTGGCGAATCTGGTCTTCCAAGGTAGGAGAGACTTGAAGGTTGGCGAGGAAACCTTGAGGAACAACTTGCAGATTAAGTTTGCGGAAAGCTTCACAAAGCTCGGGTTGATAAGGCTTGAGAATAAGACTGTTGCAATAAGCCTTCCTGCTTAATGCGTCAGCAATCACATTGGCCTTGCCTGGAGTATACTCGATACTCGGATTATACTCTTGAATCATTTCGACCCATCGAGTTTGCCTGAGGTTGAGATTAGGCTGAGTGAAGATGTACTAGAGACTCTTGTGGTCAGTCAAGATGTCCACTTTTCTTCCCAATAAGAGATGTCTCCAAGTCAAAAGAGCGTGCACAACTGCCGCCAACTCGAGATCACGAGTGGGGTAGTTCTTCTCATTAGGCTTCAACTGGCGAGAGGTATAAGCAACAACTTTCTTCTCTTGCATCAACACTGCGCCAAGACCTTGGAGAGAGGCATCACAAAAGACCTCGTACGGCTTGGATTCATCAGGCGGAGTCAGAACTGGAGCAGCGACCAATTTCTCTTTCAAAGTGTTGAAAGCAATGTCACACTCCGGAGACCAAACGTACTTGACGTGCTTCTGGAGAAGATTTGAGAGAGGCTTCGCGATCTTAGAAAAGTTTTCAACAAATCTTCGACAATAGCTAGCAAGACCGAGGAAGCTACGGAGTTGCTTCACGTTCTGAGGAGGTTCCCAATTCACAATTGCAGACACCTTCTCAGGATTCACTGCAATGCCCTTGGCAGCGATGATATGACCAAGATAAAGAACCTCATCAAGCCAAAATTCACACTTGGAGAACTTGGCGTAGAACTGGTGTTCGCTGAGCTTATCAAGAACCAAATGCAAGTGCTTGGCATGATCTTCCTTGTTCTTCGAGAAAACCAGAATGTCGTCGAGATAGACCAAAATGAAGTCATTGGTGTAGGCGTTGAAAATGAAGTTCATCATGCGAGAGAACGTCGGAGGAGCGTTGACGAGGCCAAAAGACATGACAGTGTATTCGTATGAACCATAGCTTGTCCTGAAAGCCATCTTGGGAATATCTTGCTCACGGATTCGAATCTGATGATAACTCATACGGAGATCAAGCTTGGAGAATACTTGGGCACCTTTGAGTTGTTCGAACAGCTCATTGATGTTGGGAAGTGGGTATTTGTTCTTGATGGTCTTCTTGTTCAATGGACGGTAATCAACACAAAGTCGGCCGTTCCATCCTTCTTCTTCACAAAAAGAACACCCCAACCCCACGGAGAAGAACTAGGCCGAATGAGACCCATTCTCTCTTGAATATCGAGTTGCTTCTTCAGCTCCTTCAACTCTTCAGGTCCGAGCTTGTAAGGACGCTTGCACACTAGTTCCGTGCCAGGCTCAAGATCAATGACGAATTCAACTGGACGGTGGGGAGGCATTCCTGGAAGCTCTTCTGGAAAGACATCTTGATATTCGCAAATGACTGGAATTTACGAGATAGCATCCAGTTCACCCTTCTCATTGAGAGAAAATAGACGGATGGTATCATCAAGAGCGGCAAAGACAATTACATCCTCAGACGAATGAGTCAATTGAATCTGCCTGGCTGCACAATCAAGCTGAGCCTTGTGCTTAGAAAGCCAATCCATTCCGAGAATAAGATCAATATCCGAGTTACCAAGAACCATTGGGGAAGAAAGGAACTTGTAGTCGCCCAAGGTGATAGTAACATCTGGCACCTCCAGACTTGCACTCAAACGTTTGCCAGGAGAAACGATATCCATTTGTTTACCCAAATGAGACGAAACGAACTCATGCTTGGTAAAAAATGGCTTTGACATGAAACAATGCGATGCACCCGTGTCAAAAAGAACTCTTGCGGGAATATCGTTAACAGGAAGGTTACCCATGATGACATCTGACGAGTCCTCTGCCTGAGCTGCATTCATCAAGTTGACCTTGGCATGCTTGGGGTTATGCTTGACCACAGCTGTACTTGCCGATCTCACAGGAGGAGGAGGAGGAGGAAGACGCCTCTGGTTGAGACACTTGTTGGCATAGTGACCCTTCTGTTGGCACTTGTTGCACGTGACCTCTGAAATCGGACGGTGGTACGGAGCACTCGATCTTGAAGCTAGAGACGAAGTCTTGTTCTGAAAGCCAGGGTTGGGTGGGTGGGAAGATCCACTGCCACCTTTGCTCTTCTGCTGATACGGCTGACGGAACGGAGGAGGAGGAAGCCAATACTTCTGCTGCTTGGCAACTTGAGTAGAGGAAGAAGGAGTAACATCTCTGACTCGCTTCTTGGAAGCATCACACCTCAGTTGAGCGGCCTCTTGCTTCAATGCCATGTTGTAGAACTCATCGTACCTCACGGGCTCAAAGAGGACAAGAGCGAGCTGAATTTCTTCTCTGAGACCACCCCTGAACTGGTATATCATGCTCTTCTCATCAGGGACGTCCTGCTTAGCAAAATGGGCGAGCTTCTGAAACAACTTGTTGTAGTCATAGACAGACAAAGAGCCTTGCTTCAGGTTGCAGAATTCCTCACGCTTGCTTTCAACCACGCTCTGAGGGATATGGTGAGCTCTGAAATCTTGATGGAATTCATCCCAAGTGATAACACGTCCACCTCTGGAATCCTTGTACTGCTGGAACCATTCTGCAGCTTGATCTTTGAGTTGGAAGGAAGCGAACTTGACAAAGTCCTCAGGCCTGACGTTACTGCACTCGAAATGCTTGCACAGATCCACAAGCCAATCGTCAGCATCGGTTGCCTCAACACAATTGCTGAAAGTCTTTGGCCCGTTAGCAAGGAACTGGTTGAGTGTAGCAAAGTGATTCTGATTGTTGCCTTGGTTCCCTTGGTTGCCTTGATTACGCTCTTGAAGAATTTGCATGATCAACTGTGTGTTTGCATTGGTTGCGGCCATCACAGCTTGCCATGCCTCCGGAGGAGGTGGAGGTGGTGGCGGATCAGGATTCGGAGTAGTGCGCGTTGGAGGAGCCATCCTGAAGAGGTTGACATCCATTAGCACCTTGATAGACAAATATTGAAGCTGAATCCAACGGAATGAAAATTGCAACATATAGTCTTCACATCCGAACAAAATGAATGAATGCATTCCTCTTGAAATGGTCACATATCCATAAATTGAGAAGCCACTTAGAATTAAGGTAGAGAAATAAATCAACAAGGTACGGATCAAGAACGAATACTCGGTAAGAAATCCCAATCTCAAACCAATATCCGTGGAAGAAGAAACTAGAGCTACAAGAATTCCCACCTATGAAACTCTCGAACCTTTCCGGTTATGCAATCAGGTGTTGGGGATACAGGGGAAGCATAATATCTCACCCAAATCTAGCAAATCCTACATCCAGCTGTATCCATCCTTCAACACATAACCGAGAAAAACTTCGGAAACCATCTACCTCAACCTTCGAAAAGCATCCGTTATACAAGTTATGGCGATACTCCCGAACTCCCGCCCCAGTACTGGGTGGCGTCGAGGTTATCTCACCAACGAACTGCATAAAAGAGATTTTCGATGTCGGCGTACTAAACTCAGGTATTCCAGAACTGCAACGATAAAATTATGATGACAACACCTCAGAGCTCAACTCCCCGGGACACTTCCACAAAACCCCTGACAGGAGGCACCAAGACAATGTTCTCATCATAAAACCATCGGAACGATTCCAAGATACCCGCGTGATCCTAAAAAAAATTTAGTGAAATTTGAGAAGAGAAGAGTCGAAACTCTACGTCAGGATGCCTTACCAGAGCGATGAGGAGACTGGGAAGTAAAAAGAATTCCTAAACTCTCTGATATATAATTCGTAAATGACTCAAAACATTTTTCTAGACACAACTCGGCTGCTAAAAACGATCAAGCAATGGGGCTCCTAAGGTCGGGGAAGGCTCTGATTACCAACTTGTAACACCCTCGATGCGACTATATCTCCCACGTGTCGAGGCACGACTTAGAGGCATAATCGCATTGAAGGCATGTGTCGCAAGTTAGGCAATCTTCACAACATCCCATGTAATATAGATCATAAAAGGGGAGATAACATAGTTGGCTTACACTCGCCACGTCAATCAAGGTACATAAATAACATTACATCATTCAAACACTCATGGACCGACTACCGTGCCAAAATAAAAGATAACCCAACATGCGACACGGTCCCGATCACCCCCAACATGCGACACGGTCCCGATCACCCCCAACTGGGCACCACTACTGATCATCAGGAAAGGAAACATAGTATCGTTGAGAGTCCTCGTCGAACTCCCACTTGAGCTCAAGCGCGTCATCTGGAGCGGAATCCTCAGGCCCTGCATCTGGTGTAATAGTAATTTGTGAGCCACAGGGACTCAGCAATCTCGCACCCTCGCGATCAAGACTACTTAAGCTTATAGGTAAGGCAAGGTTAGTATATGTGGAGCTGCAGCAAGCGACTAGCATATGTGGTGGCTATCCTGTTCGCAAAAGAGAGCGAGAAGAGGAGGCAAGGCGCGAGCGAGAAACTAGAGGACAACCTGCGCAAACATTACTCCAACACCGTGTCCACTTCCCGGACTCCGCCGAGAAGAGGCCATCACGGTAACTCACACGGTTGATTCATTTTAATTAGATTAAGGTTCAAGTTATCTACAACCGGACATTAACAAATTCCCATCTGCCCATAACCGCGGGCACGGCTTTCGAAAGTTCAAATCCCTGCAGGGGAGTCCCAACTTAGCCCATGACAAGCTCTCACAGTCAACGAAGGAATAGACCTCCTCCCGGGATGTTCCGATCAGACTCGGTATCTCGGTTCTTCAAGACACTTCGACAGGTTAACACTAATCCAGCAACACCGCCCGAATGTGCCGACAAATCCCGATAGGAGATGCACATATCTCGTTCTCAGGGCACACTCAGATAGGTCAAGCTACGAGTAAAACCAACCCTCGAGTTTCCCCGAGGTGGCCCCGCAGGCTGCCTGGTTCGGACCAACACTCAGAGGAGCACTGGCCCGGGGGGGTTTAAAATAAGATGACCCTCGGGCTCCGGAAACCCAAGGGAAAAAGAGGCTAGGTGGAAAATGGTAAAACCAAGGTTGGGCATTGCTGGAAAAGCTTTAATCAAGGCAAACTATCAAGGGGTTCCCATTATAACCCAACCGCGTAAGGAACGCAAAATCCGGGAACATAACACCGATATGACGGAAACTAGGGCGGCAAGAGTGGAACAAAACACTAGGCGAGAGGCCGAGCCTTCCACCCTTCACCAAGTATATAGATGCATTAAGATAACATGGCAATATAATGATATCTCGACAAGTAAATAAAGTTCCAACAAGGAACGGCCTCCAATCTTCACCTGCAACTAGCAACGCTATAAGAGGGGCTGAGCAAGGCGGTAACATAGCCAATCAACGGTTTGCTAGGACAAGGTGGGTTAGAGGTTTGACATGGAAATTTGGGAGGCTTGAAAGCAAGTGGTAGGCATCGTAGCATTGGCATAGCAAAAGAGCGAGGAATCTAGCATAGCAAAGATAGTAGTGATTTCGAGGGTATGATCATCTTGCCTGCAAAGTTGTCAGAGTTGACTGGATCCTCGAAAGCAAACTCAACGGTCTCCTCGTTAGCGAACTCGTCTCCCGGCTCTACCCAAACAAGACAGACAATCAACAAGGACACAATCAACCACGTGCAAGGATCAAACAATATGATGCAAGGATGGTATGCTATGCGGGATGCGATGCGGGATGCATATGCAAGATTTGACAAGGGATGCATGAACCTGGACACAACTTGGGAATCCAAGTGTGCCACTGTAAAGATGAGATGAAATCGCTTGAAAACGATATAAAGAACGCCGGAATCGGAGTTACGGTTTGGAAATGGCAAGCGATTCAAATACGACACCGGTCTGCGATTTACAGCAAGTAGCCATCTAAATGCAACAAGATGAACATGCTACAGCACCCAAACATGACAACAAAATACATGGCAGGGATGAATTCAAGATGCTTAACAAAAGTCTAGCACTGAGCTACGGCCAATTCATCCATTAACAGGTTCAAACAAGCATGGCAAAAATGCATATGGCAAACAGATTTCAGACTTAGTGAAATTAACACTTGTCTGGAATTTCAGATCAGGTAGCACACTTCGGAGCAACAAAAATACATGCTACAGGACCTGAACATGGCGAAGTAAAGCACGGAATGGAACTACTCAAAGAGCTTAACAAAAGTCCCTTAGTGACCTTGAGCAAAACGGGATCAGAAAATACAATTGCAAGCATGTGAACATAGCAAAAACATAATCAGTTCTCAGACTTAGTGAAAACTGGAGCATGCTGAAAACATATATCAAGTAGGCATGTTTACGAGCTCGATGCACTCACTACGGAGCAAGTCGTGATAATATAAGCATACACCCATCAAGAATACACAAAATTCAAGCTAGACACGACAAGAACAATAGCATAGCATGCACGGATCAACTACAACATCCTCGGCAAAATCGCTAACAAGTAGACAATCTGCCCAGATTCACGAAGTAGCAAAAGTAGAGCTCGATTGACTCAAGCTAGGGTGCTCCATAATTGCAAACAAAGACATGGATGGATAGAGCACTACAATATTAACAAAACATCCTTACTGATCATCCTCAAAAGAGGAACGGATCACTAGGAAATAACATGAACATATGGCCATATGAGATAAACAGCTCAAGGACTTAGTGGAAATGCTAAGTCCCTGAAATCAGCATTACCAAGTGCCTCGCTTTGCAAGCTTGTGCTAGTCGCCACACACATCACAAAAATACATGGGTTGCACCTCTGGAAAGATGGCAAAACCCTTAACAAAACATATGTAGAGTTCATGGGCATATCATGCACACAATAATCATGGCAAAAATGACAAAATCTAAATGGAGCAGCAGATCTGGCAACTTATCTCAAGTAGCCCTCTTATAACAGCATTTTGGGCATCAATATGAACTCAAATGAAAATGATGCAATGAAATTAAATGATGTACTCTCTGAGACGAACAATTTGATATGCTATATGTCCAAAACGGAGCTACGGATGAGGAGTTACGATGCGATGAACATGCAAAAAAATATGCAGAAAAGGGACTTAGGCGAAATCGACCTAGGGTTTACTATAGCTGGATCTGGATCCGATCCGGCAGCACGCGAACCGAGGCGGTCGGATACCCTCGCCGGAGAAGAGGGGCGGTGGTGGCGAGGCACTCCCGGGCCGGATCTCACGGATCCGGCCGGCGGGGAGCCGGAGCGGCGGCGGGGAAGGCGCGGCCGGCCGGTGCGGAGCGCGGCGCGGCACCGGCAAAGAAGAGGCGGCGAGGCTGCCGGGGTGGCGATGAGGTGACGGGCGGCGGCGCGCGGCGGCCGGCGGCGTCCGGTCGCCGGAGGCGGAGACGGGCGCTGGCGGCGGAGGTCGGGCGCGGGGCGCGGCCCGGCTTGCGGCGAGGAGGGCCCGGCTCGGGCCTAGCGGGCCGCGGCGGGTGCGGGGCGGCGGCGGCCACGTGGCGGCACGCCACTGGCTGCGGGCGGCGGCGGCGATCTGTCCGGCCGGGGACGGACGTGTCCGGCCGGCGCGAGGAGGATTTTCTAGGGTTTCGGGGAGGGGATCCGAGATTTGGAATGGGGGGTCTATAAATAGGCATAGAGGGGGCTAGGAGAGTCCAAATGTGGTGCGGTTTTTGGCCACGCGATCGTGATCAAACGCTCTAGATGATGGAGATGGTTTTGGTGGGTTTTGGGCCAAATAGGAGGGGTGTTGGGCTGCAACACACACGAGGCCTTTTCGGTCCCTCGGTTAACCGTTGGAGCATCAAACAAAGTCCAAATGGTACGAAACTTGACAGGCGGTCTACCGGTAGTAATCCAAGGCCGCTTGGCAAGTCTCGATCCAATCCAGAAAAGTTTAGTTCCCACACACAAAAGAAAGGTAGAAATGACCACCGGAGGAGAACGGAGCGCCAGAATGCAAAACTGACAACGGGGAAAATGCTCGAATGCATGAGATGAACACGTATGCAAATGCAATGCACATGATGACATGATATGAGATGCATGACAACGACAGCAACACACGGAGACAAAAACCCGAACCCGAGAAAATAAAATAACTTAACGTCGGAAACGGCAAGAGTTGGAGTACAAATTGGGTAAATCATATCCGGGGTGTTACAACACTCCACCACTACGAAAGGATCTCGTCCCGAGATCTAGGACTAAAAGAACGTTGGGTACTCAAAACGGAGGTGATCCTCGCGTTCCCAGGTAGCTTCACGGTCGGAATGATGTGACCACTTGACTTTGAGGAATTTGATTGACTTGTTGCAAGTCTTGCGTTCAATCTCTTCAAGAATAGCCACTGGGTGCTCACGATAAGAGAGATCTTCTTGGAGCTCAATGTCCTTGAAGTTGACGGTGCGGTCAGGAGTCTTGAAGCACTTTCGAAGCTGAGAGACATGGAACACATCATGAACATTTGCAAAGTTTAAAGGAAGCTCGAGTTGATAGGCGAGGTCGCCTCTCTTGCTGACAATCTTGAAAGGTCCCACGTATCTAGGGGCAAGCTTCCCTTTGATACCGAAGCGACGAGTACCTTTCATTGGAGAGACGCGGAGGTAAACATGATCTCCGATCTCAAAAGCCAAATCACGGTGCTTACTGTCATAGTAGCTCTTCTGGCGGGATTGGGCTGCTTTGAGGTTATCTCGAATGACTTTGCACATTTCCTCTGCCTCTGTGATTAAGTCATTACCCAAAAGCTGACGTTCACCGGTTTCAGACTAGTTGAGAGGGGTACGGCACTTCCTGCCATACAGAATTTCAAATGGGGCCTTGCCCGAACTTGCTTGAAAACTGTTGTTGTAGGAGAATTCAGCATAAGGAAGACAATCCTCCCACTTCATGCCGAAGGAGATCACACAAGCCCTGAGCATATCTTCAAGAATCTGGTTGACATGCTCGACTTGACCGCTAGTTTGAGGATGGAAAGCTGTGCTGAAGCGGATGTTGGTGCCCATGGCCTTCTGAAAAGAATCCCAAAACTTGGAGGTAAAGATGCTACCACGGTCTGAAGAGATCACTTGTGGAATACCGTGCAGAGAGACAATTCGAGAGGTATAGAGTTCCACCAATTGAGCTGCAATGATCGACTCTTTGATAGGCAGAAAGTGAGCCACTTTGGTGAGTTTGTCGATGACAACGAATATAGCATCATTGCCACGCTTAGACTTTGGAAACCCAGTCACGAAGTCCATCTCAATGTGGTCAAACTTCCATTCTGGAATGGCAAGAGGTTGGAGGAGACCAGCTGGCCTTTGGTGTTCTTCCTTCACTCTTCTGCAGACATCACATTCATTCACGAATTGAGCAATCTCGCGCTTCATTCGAGTCCACCAATAAGCCTGCTTAAGGTCCTGATACATCTTCGTGCTCCTAGGGTGGATGGAGAGGAGAGAATTGTGAGCCTCGTTCATGATCACTTTACGGAGGTCACCTTTGGGCACGACAATACGATCCTCGAAGAAGAGAGTATCCTTGTCATCAAGGCGGTAGCACTTGTACTTGGGTTGACTCTTGGCAATCCCAATCTTTACCTTTTTCACCATAGCATCAAGAAGCTGGGCTTGGCGAATCTGGTCTTCCAAGGTAGGAGAGACTTGAAGGTTGGCGAGGAAACCTTGAGGAACAACTTGCAGATTAAGTTTGCGGAAAGCTTCACAAAGCTCGGGTTGATAAGGCTTGAGAATAAGACTGTTGCAATAAGCCTTCCTGCTTAATGCGTCAGCAATCACATTGGCCTTGCCTGGAGTATACTCGATACTCGGATTATACTCTTGAATCATTTCGACCCATCGAGTTTGCCTGAGGTTGAGATTAGGCTGAGTGAAGATGTACTAGAGACTCTTGTGGTCAGTCAAGATGTCCACTTTTCTTCCCAATAAGAGATGTCTCCAAGTCAAAAGAGCGTGCACAACTGCCGCCAACTCGAGATCACGAGTGGGGTAGTTCTTCTCATTAGGCTTCAACTGGCGAGAGGTATAAGCAACAACTTTCTTCTCTTGCATCAACACTGCGCCAAGACCTTGGAGAGAGGCATCACAAAAGACCTCGTACGGCTTGGATTCATCAGGCGGAGTCAGAACTGGAGCAGCGACCAATTTCTCTTTCAAAGTGTTGAAAGCAATGTCACACTCCGGAGACCAAACGTACTTGACGTGCTTCTGGAGAAGATTTGAGAGAGGCTTCGCGATCTTAGAAAAGTTTTCAACAAATCTTCGACAATAGCTAGCAAGACCGAGGAAGCTACGGAGTTGCTTCACGTTCTGAGGAGGTTCCCAATTCACAATTGCAGACACCTTCTCAGGATTCACTGCAATGCCCTTGGCAGCGATGATATGACCAAGATAAAGAACCTCATCAAGCCAAAATTCACACTTGGAGAACTTGGCGTAGAACTGGTGTTCGCTGAGCTTATCAAGAACCAAATGCAAGTGCTTGGCATGATCTTCCTTGTTCTTCGAGAAAACCAGAATGTCGTCGAGATAGACCAAAATGAAGTCATTGGTGTAGGCGTTGAAAATGAAGTTCATCATGCGAGAGAACGTCGGAGGAGCGTTGACGAGGCCAAAAGACATGACAGTGTATTCGTATGAACCATAGCTTGTCCTGAAAGCCATCTTGGGAATATCTTGCTCACGGATTCGAATCTGATGATAACTCATACGGAGATCAAGCTTGGAGAATACTTGGGCACCTTTGAGTTGTTCGAACAGCTCATTGATGTTGGGAAGTGGGTATTTGTTCTTGATGGTCTTCTTGTTCAATGGACGGTAATCAACACAAAGTCGGTCCGTTCCATCCTTCTTCTTCACAAAAAGAACACCCCAACCCCACGGAGAAGAACTAGGCCGAATGAGACCCATTCTCTCTTGAATATCGAGTTGCTTCTTCAGCTCCTTCAACTCTTCAGGTCCGAGCTTGTAAGGACGCTTGCACACTAGTTCCGTGCCAGGCTCAAGATCAATGACGAATTCAACTGGACGGTGGGGAGGCATTCCTGGAAGCTCTTCTGGAAAGACATCTTGATATTCGCAAATGACTGGAATTTACGAGATAGCATCCAGTTCACCCTTCTCATTGAGAGAAAATAGACGGATGGTATCATCAAGAGCGGCAAAGACAATTACATCCTCAGACGAATGAGTCAATTGAATCTGCCTGGCTGCACAATCAAGCTGAGCCTTGTGCTTAGAAAGCCAATCCATTCCGAGAATAAGATCAATATCCGAGTTACCAAGAACCATTGGGGAAGAAAGGAACTTGTAGTCGCCCAAGGTGATAGTAACATCTGGCACCTCCAGACTTGCACTCAAACGTTTGCCAGGAGAAACGATATCCATTTGTTTACCCAAATGAGACGAAACGAACTCATGCTTGGTAAAAAAATGGCTTTGACATGAAACAATGCGATGCACCCGTGTCAAAAAGAACTCTTGCGGGAATATCGTTAACAGGAAGGTTACCCATGATGACATCTGACGAGTCCTCTGCCTGAGCTGCATTCATCAAGTTGACCTTGGCATGCTTGGGGTTATGCTTGACCACAGCTGTACTTGCCGATCTCACAGGAGGAGGAGGAGGAGGAAGACGCCTCTGGTTGAGACACTTGTTGGCATAGTGACCCTTCTGTTGGCACTTGTTGCACGTGACCTCTGAAATCGGACGGTGGTACGGAGCACTCGATCTTGAAGCTAGAGACGAAGTCTTGTTCTGAAAGCCAGGGTTGGGTGGGTGGGAAGATCCACTGCCACCTTTGCTCTTCTGCTGATACGGCTGACGGAACGGAGGAGGAGGAAGCCAATACTTCTGCTGCTTGGCAACTTGAGTAGAGGAAGAAGGAGTAACATCTCTGACTCGCTTCTTGGAAGCATCACACCTCAGTTGAGCGGCCTCTTGCTTCAATGCCATGTTGTAGAACTCATCGTACCTCACGGGCTCAAAGAGGACAAGAGCGAGCTGAATTTCTTCTCTGAGACCACCCCTGAACTGGTATATCATGCTCTTCTCATCAGGGACGTCCTGCTTAGCAAAATGGGCGAGCTTCTGAAACAACTTGTTGTAGTCATAGACAGACAAAGAGCCTTGCTTCAGGTTGCAGAATTCCTCACGCTTGCTTTCAACCACGCTCTGAGGGATATGGTGAGCTCTGAAATCTTGATGGAATTCATCCCAAGTGATAACACGTCCACCTCTGGAATCCTTGTACTGCTGGAACCATTCTGCAGCTTGATCTTTGAGTTGGAAGGAAGCGAACTTGACAAAGTCCTCAGGCCTGACGTTACTGCACTCGAAATGCTTGCACAGATCCACAAGCCAATCGTCAGCATCGGTTGCCTCAACACAATTGCTGAAAGTCTTTGGCCCGTTAGCAAGGAACTGGTTGAGTGTAGCAAAGTGATTCTGATTGTTGCCTTGGTTTCCTTGATTACGCTCTTGAAGAATTTGCATGATCAACTGTGTGTTTGCATTGGTTGTGGCCATCACAGCTTGCCATGCCTCCGGAGGAGGTGGAGGTGGTGGCGGATCAGGATTCGGAGTAGTGCGCGTTGGAGGAGCCATCCTGAAGAGGTTGACATCCATTAGCACCTTGATAGACAAATATTGAAGCTGAATCCAACGGAATGAAAATTGCAACATATAGTCTTCACATCCGAACAAAATGAATGAATGCATTCCTCTTGAAATGGTCACATATCCATAAATTGAGAAGCCACTTAGAATTAAGGTAGAGAAATAAATCAACAAGGTACGGATCAAGAACGAATACTCGGTAAGAAATCCCAATCTCAAACCAATATCCGTGGAAGAAGAAACTAGAGCTACAAGAATTCCCACCTATGAAACTCCCGAACCTTTCCGGTTATGCAATCAGGTGTTGGGGGTACAGGGGAAGCATAATATCTCACCCAAATCTAGCAAATCCTACATCCAGCTGTATCCATCCTTCAACACATAACCGAGAAAAACTTCGGAAACCATCTACCTCAACCTTCGAAAAGCATCCGTTATACAAGTTATGGCGATACTCCCGAACTCCCGCCCCAGTACTGGGTGGCGTCGAGGTTATCTCACCAACGAACTGCATAAAAGAGATTTTTGATGTCGGCGTACTAAACTCAGGTATTCCAGAACTGCAACGATAAAATTATGATGACAACACCTCAGAGCTCAACTCCCCGGGACACTTCCACAAAACCCCTGACAGGAGGCACCAAGACAATGTTCTCATCATAAAACCATCGGAACGATTCCAAGATACCCGCGTGATCCTAAAAAAAATTTAGTGAAATTTGAGAAGAGAAGAGTCGAAACTCTACGTCAGGATGCCTTACCAGAGCGATGAGGAGACTGGGAAGTAAAAAGAATTCCTAAACTCTCTGATATATAATTCGTAAATGACTCAAAACATTTTTCTAGACACAACTCGGCTGCTAAAAACGATCAAGCAATGGGGCTCCTAAGGTCGGGGAAGGCTCTGATTACCAACTTGTAACACCCTCGATGCGACTATATCTCCCACGTGTCGAGGCACGACTTAGAGGCATAATCGCATTGAAGGCATGTGTCGCAAGTTAGGCAATCTTCACAACATCCCATGTAATATAGATCATAAAAGGGGAGATAACATAGTTGGCTTACACTCGCCACGTCAATCAAGGTACATAAATAACATTACATCATTCAAACACTCATGGACCGACTACCGTGCCAAAATAAAAGATAACCCAACATGCGACACGGTCCCGATCACCCCCAACATGCGACACGGTCCCGATCACCCCCAACTGGGCACCACTACTGATCATCAGGAAAGGAAACATAGTATCGTTGAGAGTCCTCGTCGAACTCCCACTTGAGCTCAAGCGCGTCATCTGGAGCGGAATCCTCAGGCCCTGCATCTGGTGTAATAGTAATTTGTGAGCCACAGGGACTCAGCAATCTCGCACCCTCGCGATCAAGACTACTTAAGCTTATAGGTAAGGCAAGGTTAGTATATGTGGAGCTGCAGCAAGCGACTAGCATATGTGGTGGCTATCCTGTTCGCAAAAGAGAGCGAGAAGAGGAGGCAAGGCGCGAGCGAGAAACTAGAGGACAACCTGCGCAAACATTACTCCAACACCGTGTCCACTTCCCGGACTCCGCCGAGAAGAGGCCATCACGGTAACTCACACGGTTGATTCATTTTAATTAGATTAAGGTTCAAGTTATCTACAACCGGACATTAACAAATTCCCATCTGCCCATAACCGCGGGCACGGCTTTCGAAAGTTCAAATCCCTGCAGGGGAGTCCCAACTTAGCCCATGACAAGCTCTCACAGTCAACGAAGGAATAGACCTCCTCCCGGGACGTTCCGATCAGACTCGGTATCTCGGTTCTTCAAGACACTTCGACAGGTTAACACTAGTCCAGCAACACAGCCCGAATGTGCCGACAAATCCCGATAGGAGATGCACATATCTCGTTCTCAGGGCACACTCAGATAGGTCAAGCTACGAGTAAAACCAACCCTCGAGTTTCCCCGAGGTGGCCCCGCAGGCTGCCTGGTTCGGACCAACACTCAGAGGAGCACTGGCCCGGGGGGGTTTAAAATAAGATGACCCTCGGGCTCCGGAAACCCAAGGGAAAAAGAGGCTAGGTGGCAAATGGTAAAACCAAGGTTGGGCATTGCTGGAAAAGCTTTAATCAAGGCAAACTATCAAGGGGTTCCCATTATAACCCAACCGCGTAAGGAACGCAAAATCCGGGAACATAACACCGATATGACGGAAACTAGGGCGGCAAGAGTGGAACAAAACACTAGGCGAGAGGCCGAGCCTTCCACCCTTCACCAAGTATATAGATGCATTAAGATAACATGGCAATATAATGATATCCCGACAAGTAAATAAAGTTCCAACAAGGAACGGCCTCCAATCTTCACCTGCAACTAGCAACGCTATAAGAGGGGCTGAGCAAGGTGGTAACATAGCCAATCAACGGTTTGCTAGGACAAGGTGGGTTAGAGGTTTGACATGGCAATTTGGGAGGCTTGAAAGCAAGTGGTAGGCATCGTAGCATTGGCATAGCAAAAGAGCGAGCAATCTAGCATAGCAAAGATAGTAGTGATTTCGAGGGTATGATCATCTTGCCTGCAAAGTTGTCAGAGTTGACTGGATCCTCGAAAGAAAACTCAATGGTCTCCTCGTTAGCGAACTCGTCTCCCGGCTCTACCCAAACAAGACAAACAATCAACAAGGACACAATCAACCACGTGCAAGGATCAAACAATATGATGCAAGGATGGTATGCTATGCGGGATGCGATGCGGGATGCATATGCAAGATTTGACAAGGGATGCATGAACCTGGCGACAACTTGGGAATCCAAGTGTGCCAATGTAAAGATGAGATGAAATCGCTTGAAAACGATATAAAGAACGCCGGAATCGGAGTTACGGTTTGGAAATGGCAAGCGATTCAAATACGACACCGGTCTGCGATTTACAGCAAGTAGCCATCTAAATGCAACAAGATGAACATGCTATAGACCCAAACATGACAACAAAATACATGGCAGGGATGCATTCAAGATGCTTAACAAAAGTCTAGCACTGAGCTACGGCCAATTCATCCATTAACAGGTTCAAACAAGCATGGCAAAAATGCATATGGCAAACAGATTTCAGACTTAGTGAAATTAACACTTGTCTGGAATTTCAGATCAGGTAGCACACTTCGGAGCAACAAAAATACATGCTACAGGACCTGAACATGGCGAAGTAAAGCACGGAATGTAGCTACTCAAAGAGCTTAACAAAAGTACCTTAGTGACCTTGAGCAAAACGGGATCAGAAAATACAATTGCAAGCATGTGAACATAGCAAAAACATAATCAGTTCTCAGACTTGGTGAAAACTGGAGCATGCTGAAAACAGATATCAAGTAGGCATGTTTACGAGCTCGATGCACTCACTACGGAGCAAGTCGTGATAATATAAGCATACACCCATCAAGAATACACAAAATTCAAGCTAGACACGGCAAGAACAATAGCATAGCATGCACGGATCAACTACAACATCCTCGGCAAAATCGCTAACAAGTAGACAATCTGCCCAGATTCACGAAGTAGCAAAAGTAGAGCTCGATTGACTCAAGCTAGGGTGCTCCATAATTGCAAACAAAGACATGGATGGATAGAGCACTACAATATTAACAAAACATCCTTACTGATCATCCTCAAAAGAGGAACGGATCACTAGGAAATAACATGAACATATGGCCATATGAGATAAACAGCTCAAGGACTTAGTGGAAATGCTAAGTCCCTGAAATCAGCATTACCAAGTGCCTCGCTTTGCAAGCTTGTGCTAGTCGCCACACACATCACAAAAATACATGGGTTGCACCTCTGGAAAGATGGCAAAACCCTGTCCGTCCGGGGACGGACGTGTCCGGCCGGCGCGAGGAGGATTTTCTAGGGTTTCAGGGAGGGGATCCGAGATTTGGAATGGGGGTTAGGAGGCTAGGAGAGTCCAAATGAGGTGCGGTTTTCGGCCACGCGATCGTGATGGAACGCTCTAGATGATGGAGAGGGTTTTGGTGGGTTTTGGACCAAATAGGAGGGGTGTTGGGCTGCAACACACATGAGGCCTTTTCGGTCCCACGGTTAACCGTTGGAGCATCAAACGAAGTCCAAATGGTATGAAACTTGACAGGCGGTCTACTGGTAGTAATCCAAGGCCGCTTGGCAAGTCTTGGTCCAATCCGGAAAAGTTTAATCCCCACACAAGAAAGAAAGGTAGAAATGACCACCGGAGGAGAACGGAGCACTGGAATGCAAAACGGACAACGGGGAAAATGCTCGAATGCATGAGATGAACACGTATGAAAATGCAATGCACATGATGACATGATATGAGATGCATGACAACGACAGCAACACATGGAGACAAAAACCAGAACCTGAGAAAATAAAATAACTTAACGCCGGAAACGGCAAGAGTTGGAGTACAAATTGGGTAAATCATATCCGGGGTGTTACACCCACCCTCGTGGACAGGTGGTGGGCCCCTGGTCTTCATATTTTGCAAGGATTTTTTATTATTTACGAATAGATGTTCCGTGAAGTTTCAGGTCATTTCGAGAACTTTTGTTTCTGCACATAAATAACACCATAGCAATTCTGCTGAAAACAGCGTCAGTTCGGGTTAGTTCCATTCAAATCATGCAAGTTAGAGTCCAAAACAAGGGCAAAAGTGTTTGGAAAAGTAGATACGACGGAGACGTATCAACACCCCCAAGCTTAAACCTTTGCTTGTCCTCAAGCAATTCAGTTGATAAACTGAAAGTGATAAAGAAAAAATTTTACAAACTCTGTTTATTGTTGTTGTTGTAAATATGTAAAGCCAGCATTCAAGTTTTCAACAAATATTATGACTAACCACATTCACAATAACACTTAGGTCTAAAGTTTACTCATATCAATGGCATAACCAACTAGTGAGCAATAATAATAAATCTCGGATGACAACACTTTCTCAAAACAATCAGAATATGATATAACAAGATGGTATCTCGCTAGCCCTTTCTGAGACCGCAAAACATAAATGCAGAGCACCTTTAAAGATCAAGGACTGACTAGACATTGTAATTCATGGTAAAAGAGATCCAGTCAAGTCATACTCAATGTAAACTAACAGTAATGAATGCAAATGACAGCGGTGCTCTCCAACTGGTGCCTTTTAATAAGAAGATGATGACTCAACATGAAAGTAAATAGATAGGCCCTTCACAGAGGGAAGCAGGGATTTGTAGAGGTGCCAGAGCTTGGTTTTGAAATAGAGATGAATAATATTTTGAGCGGTATACTTTCATTGCCAACATGAAAACCAAGAGATGGCGATATCTTCCATGCTACACGCATTATAGGAGGTTCCCAAACAGAATGGTAAAGTTTATACTCCCCCTCCACCAACAAGCATCAATCCATGGCTTGCTCGAAACAACGAGTGCCTCCAACTAACAAGAGTCCTAGGGGGAGTTTTGTTTGCAATTATTTTGATTTGATTTGCATAAAGCATGGGACTGGGCATCCCGGTGACCAGCCACTTTCTCGTGAGTGAGGAGCGGAGTCCACTCCTCTTGAGAATAACCCGCCTAACATGGAAGATACGGACAGCCCTAGTTGATATATGAGCTATTCGAGCATAAAAAACATGATATTTATTTGAAGGTTTAGAGTTTGGCACATACAAATTTACTTGGAATGGCAGGTAGATACCGCATATAGGAAGGTATAGTGGACTCATGTGGAATAACCTTGGGGTTTATGGGATTGGATGCACAAGCAGTATTCCCGCTTAGTAAAGACTGGGAAGCGACCAGCTAGAGAGCGACAATAGTCATGAACATGCATTAAAATTAATCAACACCTAATGCAAGCATGAGTAGGATATAATCCACCATGAACATAAATATCGTGAAGGCTATGTTGATTTTGTTTCAACTACATGCGTGAACATGTGCCAAGTCAAGTCACTTAAATCATTCATAGGAGGATACCACCCTATCATACCACATCACAACCATTTTAATAGAATGTTGGCACGCAAGGTAAACCATTATAAGCTCCTAGCTAATTAAGCATGGCATAAGAAACTATGATCTCTGGTTGTCATTGCAAACATGTTTATTCATAATAGGCTGAATAGGGAACGATGAACTAATCATATTTACAAGAACAAGAGAGGTCGAGTTCATACCATATTTTCTCATCTCAATCAGTCCATCATATATCGTCATAATTGCCTTTCACTTGCACGACTGAACGATGTGGATAATAATAATAATAGTGCACGTGCATTGGACTAAGCTGGAATCTGCAAGCATTCAATAAACAGGAGAAGACAGGCAATATGGGCTCTTTTGTCAGATCAGCATTAATGCATATAAGAGCCACTTCAACAATTTAATTATGGTCTTCTCCTATCAACCCACAAAGAAAAGAAAAGAAATAAAACTATTTACACGGGAAAGCTCCCAACAAGCAAAAGAAGAACAGGAAATCTTTTTGGGTTTTCTTTTTAATTACTACTACAAGCATGGAAATTAAAACTAGCTAAAAGCTACAACTAATTTTTTTGGTTTTTCTTAACGTTTATCAAACACACAAGAAGAAAGCATAAAAACAAAAATAAACTAGCATGGATGATACAATGAAAAAGTATGAGCACCGACATCTAGCAATGAGTGTGTGAACATGAATATAATGTCGGTGGGAAATACGTACTCCCCCAAGCTTAGGCTTTTGGCCTAAGTTGGTCTATGGCCACGGCTGGCCTCGCGGATATCCATAATAATAGTTGGGGTCGTACTGCGATGAAGAAGACTCTGACTGCCACTGGTTGGCAATCATCTCCGGATCCCAATGGTAATTAGACTGTCATGGAGGATCAACTTGTGGTTCCGACTCTAGCTCTATGGCTGGTGTAGGGTTCCGGTAGGCGTAAATGTCCTCCGGCGAGACGAGGTACTGGCCTGCAGATAAATCAAACAAGGAAGGAGCAGGCAAGGTAATAGTCTCTGGATGATGTTTATCAAAGAACAATTTGTATTTAAGCTCCCCTTCCCTATTCTTTATAATGAAATCATGTGCTACCATACTCTTATAATCTAAATAAACACGAGGCAGGAATTTTTCTTCCTTCTCATAATGCCTATCAGGTATGTTAAAATGTGCAACTAGGCGTGAAGCATAGATACCACCAAAGATGGGGCCCTTTGTACGGTTCAGACTCAACCGTTTAGCAATAATACCGCCCATACTCATAGAGTTATCACAGAATAAACCATGGAACAAAATAATAATATCAGGAACACTAAGGTTTCCACAGTTTCCGCGACCAATTAAGCAACGACTAGCAAATATTGCAAAGTAGCGTAAAACTAGAAAATGTATGCTAGTGATTCGTGCATCGGAAACCTTCCTCATTTCCCCTACGATGATGGTATCAATAAACCCATCCACATCGTCACGATGTGGTTCCTCTATTTTTCCCTCGAAAGGGATCAAACAAACCCGACAAAAATCATAAAGTGACATCTTCTTAACCACATCATATAAATGAAACTCTACTGCAGGAGGTGATTCCCTAGGATAACAGTAGAAGTTTTGCACCAAAGTATTGGTGAGTAAGAGATACTGTTCGCGTTGGTCGTGGAGGAAGTCGGTGAGGCCTGCATTCTTAGCCAATTCATAAAAATCCTCATAAATCCTGGTTGCTCTCAAGAATTCATCGGAGGGCCATTCACACGGCCTAACCTCCGCGGTGCGAGGCAAATTATATTTGGGCTTCATTGCTTCTTCATTTTGCTTTTCCTTCGAGCTTCGGCTCGATGAGCCCCTCAAAAATCTCTTCATTATTCTCTGAAAAATTCTGAAAAAAATTAGTAACTTCAAAATAAAAGTAGACGAAACTCAACAAAATTGATAGCAACTACTCCTACAAGTGCTTAGAGCCTATATCATGCATCAAAACTACTTTTGACCATATAAATTTGACATGCAAGCTCAAGAACAGGGTCACCTAAGCAGCACAAATTTGCAATGAATAAAGCACTAGAACAAAAACTAATTGGACCAATGGAGGAGTCACATACCAAGGAACAATCTCCCCAAGCAGTTTTGTGAGAGGTGCTTTGAGCAAGGAGATCGAAAATCGCAGCAAAATGAGCTAGAACTCGTGCTTGAGCTGGATATTCGTGTTTGTGGGAGGAAGAAGAAGTCTGTGGGTGCAGGAATAAGTGGAGGAGGGCCACCGTGGGCCCATGAGGCAGGGGGCGCGCCCCTGACCCTCGTGGCCAGGTGCCAGCTCCCCCTACTGTGTTATCAGTGCCAAATATTCTAGAAAAAGTCATATTTAAATTTCAGGGCATTTGGAGACCTTTTATTTTCGGGGTATTTTTATATCGCAAGGATAATTCAGATAACAGACGGAAAATACTATTTTTATTTTATTTAATATAAATAAAAGAAAGTAAAAGTAGGGTACAGAAGGTTGTGCCTTCTAGTTTCATCCATCTCATGCTCATCAAAAGGAATCCACTAACAAGGTTGATCAAGTCTTGTTAACGAACTCATTTCGAATAACATGGAACCGGAGAAATTTTGAATAACACTATGTTACCTCAACGGGGATATGCACATCCCCAATAATAAGAATATCATATTTCTTCTTGACAGTAGGAAGAGGAAATTCAAAACCTCCAAATATAATCGATGGAATTTTCCAATAGAGTTGATATTATGAACTTGAGGTTGTTTCCTCGAAAAGTGTACCGTATGCTCATTACCATTAACATGAAAAGTGACATTGCCTTTAGTGCAATCAATAACAGCCCCTGCAGTATTCAAAAAGGTCTTCCAAGAATAATAGACATACTATCATCCTCAGGAATATCAAGAATAACAAAGTCCGTTAAAATAGTAACATTTGCAACTACAATAGATCCTCACAAATACCGACAGGTATAGCAGTTGATTTATCAGCCATTTGCAAAGATATTTCAATAGGTGTCAACTTATTCAAATCAACTCTATGATATAAAGAGAGAGGCATAACACTAACACTGGCTCCAAGATCACATAAAGCAGTTTTAACATAGTTTCTTTTAATGGAGCATGGTATAATGGGTACTCCTGGATCTCCAAGTTTCTTTGGTATTCCACCCTTAAAAGTATAATTAGCAAGCAGGGTGGAAATTCCAGCTTCCGATATCTTTCTTTTATTAGTGACAATTTCTTTCATATACTTAGCATAAGGATTCATTTTGAGCATATCAGTTAATCGCATACGCAAAAAGATAGGTCTAATCATTTCAACAAAGCGCTCAAAATCCTCATCATCCTTTTTCTTGGATGGTTTGGGAGGAAAAGGCATGGGTTTCTGAACCCATGGTTCTCTTTCTTTACCATGTTTCCTAGCAACAAAGTCTTTCTTATCATAACGTTGATTCTTTGATTGTGGGTTATCAAGAACAACAGCAGGTTCAATTTCTATATCATTATCATTGCTAGGTTGAGCATCATCATGAACATTATTATTAACATTATCACTAGTTTCTGGTTCATTACCAGATTGTGTTTCAGCATCAGAGATAGAAATATCATTTGGATTCTCAGTTTTTTCAGCAATAGGTTCACAAGAAGCGTGCAAAGTCCTATCGTTTTTCTTTTTCTTCCTATTAGAAGGACTAGGTGCATCTACATTATTTCTCTGAGAATCTTGCTCAATTCTCTTAGGGTGGCCTTAAGGATACAAAGGTTCCTGAGTCATTCTACCAGTTCTAGCAGCCACTCTAACAGCATTATCATTATTCTTACTATTCAATTCATTGAGCAAATCATTTTGAGCTTTAAGTACTTGTTCTACTTGAGTGGTAACCATAGAAGCATGTTTACTAATAAGTTTAAGTTCACCTTTAAGAGTAGCCATATAATCACCCGAGTGTTCAACCATATTTGAATTGTATTTCAATTGTCTACCAAAATAAGCATTAAAATCTTCTTGCTTAGTGAGGGAGTCCTGGATTAGGGGGTCTCCGGACAGCCGTACTATCTCCATTGGCCGGACTGTTAGACTATGAAGATACAAGATTGAAGACTTCGTCTCGTGTTCAGATGGGACTCTACTTGGCGTGGAAGGCAAGCTAGGCAATACGTATATGGATATCTCCTCCTTTGGAACCGACCTTGTGTAACCCTAACCCTCTCCGGTGTCTATATAAACCGAAGGGTTTTAGTCCGTAGGACAACAATCACAACATACAATCATACCATAGGCTAGCCTCTAGGGTTTAGCCTCTCTGATCTCATGATATATCTACTCTTGTACTACCCATATCATCAATATTAATCAAGCAGGACGTAGGGTTTTACCTCCATCAAGAGGGCCCGAACCTGGGTAAAACTTCGTGTCCCCTGCCTCCTGTTACCATCCGGCCTAGACGCACAGTTCGGGACTCCCTACCCGAGATCCGCCGGTTTTGACACCGACATTGGTGCTTTCATTGAGAGTTCCACTGTGTCGTCGCCGTTAGGCTTGATGGCTCCTACTATCATCGATAGCGATGCGGTCCAGGGTGAGACTTTTCTCCCCGGACAGATCTTCGTATTCGGCGGCTTTGCACTGCGGGCTAATTCGCTTGGCCATCTGGAGCAGATTGAAAGCTACGCCCCTGGCCATCAGGTCAGATTTGGAAGTTTAAACTACACGGCCGACATCCGCAGAGACTTGATCTTCGATGGATTCGAGCCACAGTCAGGCACGCCGCACTGTCGTGATGGGTATGACCTAGCTCTGCCGTCGAACAGTACCCCAGAGGCCGCGCCCGCATCAGCTCCGACCCTTAGCTTGGAGCCAACTGCGCCAATCGAGGACGGGTTGTTAGACACCGCCTCAGGGGTTGCAGTCTCAACGGCGATCGAGCCAAACACCAGCATAATCCTCTGCGCAGCCTGTGACACTAAGGTGCCGGACCCTTTTTCTGACTCCGAACCACCCGCGCCCCTGCCAATCGAATCTGATTGGGCGCCGATTATGGAATTCACCACCGCAGATATCTTTCAACACTCGCCCTTTGGCGACATTCTGAATTCACTAAGGTCTCTCTCTTTGTCAGGAGAGCCCTGGTCAGATTATGGCCAATAGGATTGGGATGCGGACGACGAAGAAATTCGACGCCCACCCACCACCCACTATGTAGCCACTATCGATGATTTAACCGACATGCTCGACTTTGACTCCGAAGACATCGATGGTATGGACGGCGATGTAGGAGACGAACATGAACCAGCACCTATAGGGCACTGGAAAGCCACCTCGTCATATGACATATACATGGTGGATACACCTAATGAAGGCAATGGCGACGAGATAGCGGAGGATGACCCCTCCAAGAAGCAACCCAAGCGCCGACGTCAGCGGCGCCGCTCTAAGTCCCGCCAAAGCAAAAGTGGTGATACCGGCACAGGAGATAATAATACTCCGGACAGTGCCGAAGACAACAACAATCCCCTCCAGCAAGACTTAGAGCAGGAGGATGAAGGAGCCAGCTCTCCTGAGAGAGCGGCAGATGGAGAGGAGGAGGATGACAATTACATCCCCCCCCCTCCGAAGACGAGGCAAGCCTCGGCGACGATGAATTCGCCGTCCCAGAGGATCCCGTCGAACAAGAGCGCTTCAAGCGCCGGCTTATGGTCACAGGAAATAGCCTGAAGAAAAAGCAGCAGCAGCTTCAAGCTGATCAAGATCTGCTAGCTGACAAATGGACTGAAGTCCTCGCAGCCAAGGAATATAAACTCGAGCGCCCCTCCAAGAGTTACCCAAGGCGCAGGTTACTACCCCGACTGGAGGAAGAAGCGTATGACATGGCTGATCGGCCACCTCGTGGCCGCGATAGAGAGGCATTCCAGCCAAAAACTCAGCCTCCACCCCAACTCCATTCAAATAAAAAGACATGGGAAGATACGCTAGACCTGCGAGACATGTTGGAGGACAAGGACAAGCATTCAAGATCGATCTACGGATCACGAGGGCGCACCACTCTGCGAGACGACAAACATCATGCCGGATATAGTAAAAGCAAACCCGGCCGGGCCGAACACAGCGGGCAAGACCCATTCGAGCTGCGTCAAGATATAGCCCAATACAGAGGCGCCGCACACCCCTTATGCTTCACAGACGAAGTAATGGAACATCAATTCCCAGAAGGTTTCAAACCTGTAAACATTGAATCATACGACGGCACAACAGATCCCGCGGTATGGATTGAGGACTTCCTCCTCCACATCCACATGGCACGCGGTGATGACTTACACGCCATCAAATACCTCCCACTAAAGCTCAAAGGACCAGCGCGGCATTGGCTTAACAGCTTGCCAGCGGACTCCATTAGCTGTTGGGAAGATCTGGAAGCCGCATTCCTCGACAACTTTCAGGGCACTTATGTGCGACCACCAGACGCCGATGATTTGAGCCACATAATTCAGCAGCCAGAAGAGTCGGCCAGGCAATTCTGGACTCGGTTCCTTACAAAGAAAAATCAAATCATTGACTGTCCGGATGCGGAGGCCTTAGCGGCTTTCAAGCACAACATCCGAGACGAGTGGCTAGCCTGGCACCTTGGTCAGGAAAAGCCGAAATCTATGGCAGCTCTCACGACGCGCATGACCCACTTTTGTGCGGGACAAGACAGCTGGCTGGCTTGCAATAATAACCTCTCAAAAAACCATGGTACCTTAGATACCAAGGACGGCAATAGTAGGTCACGTCGC